>NC_080021.1:23167591-23470621 GCF_030020395.1 Manis pentadactyla | reverse complement strand
GATTATTTGTGAAAAGCAGACACAAGAAGAAGAGATATGAAGCCATGCTGGCTTAATAACAGTGTCTGACTTATGGATAGAATATTAATATATTTTGCGCAAAAATGGGTTGGCCCAGTTGAACTCAGATATAAAAACCTCTCTGATGTTAATTTTCAGTGAAAAATCTTGGATAGGTGCCAACAAATCCTGGGAAAAGGAAGTTGAATTATACAGATTCTTTCTCAGAGCTCTTTGCTGTCCACAGAGAAACCCTTCCTGAAAAGACAATTATTTTCTTCTTTGGCTCATCTTTGAGGGTTGCTCTAGCTAGTTTATTTTGTACCCAAAGACCACCAGAAAGTTCAGAGAAGGTAGGAGGGGCCTTCCCTTTAAATTCTTGGTCAACCATTCACATTTTCCAAAAGTTAGTTGACAATTACAAGGTTTGGGGACTAGTAGTTATAATTGTATGGCAAAAATAATAGAAGAGGAAACAAGCAGAGGTTATGTTAACAGGCCCTGGGTGACTGTCAGGGACATGTGGTTCAGCCTTTGAAGTCTGTTTCAATAGATTTTCATGTGAAATAAGTGGAGTAAAATGCTACCATTTCAGGTTTCACCAGAGATATTGTTTAATGTACTGATGTTATTTCTTGTAAATTTGTTTTAGGAAGTTATTTCATTTCCTCTAAATGACTACTATTTTGGAAATCAGAACTACACTATTAAGCTAAGCAAAATAGGAGGTTGAATTACATTTCTATTCATATTTTTATGTTCTTTTATAGAACAGACACAGAAACCTAAAAGAATGTGTAGTAACTAAACTCCCTTCCCTAGCATCTCTTCTCAAAATTTCTCTTTCCAAATTTATTTTTTCTTAATGTCCAAAAAAAAAAATCAACCCCAAAACAAATTTTATGTGTGGACCCACTTGTATAAATATTGTTTTGTTTTGCCCAAGCTGATATATAATATACTGTTGAGTACTTTGATTTCTCACTTAATGTATTGTGGAGAATTTTAAGTATTATTACATACAGATCTACTGTATTCTTTTTAACATTTGCATGTCATTCTGTTGCTTGAATCTGCCATAATGTATCTAACCAGTGATTTCTGTATCTTGTTATTACAAATAATGCTGTAATGAACAGGGTAAATTCTTTGCATGGTATTTCTGGGTCAAAGGTTAAGTGCATTTTAAATGTTGACAGATATACTAATTAAGTTCCTACTAACAATATGTTAAAGTGCTTATTTTAAGCAAGTATTATTTTTCTCTGTCTGTGAGTCCTCAGATAGACTGAGGGTGTGGTGTTAATCAGTGTTAGCAGATTAAGTAAATAAAGAATAGAAATTTGGGATACAAAAAAGGTATTACTTTAGCCAGGGTCCCAACAAGAAACAGAAGACACATTCAAATTAGGGTATTTAAAGACAAGTCACTTATAAAAGGACTATTTACAAAAATGCAGGTGGATATAGGGGAAATTCATGGAATCAGGCAATAACCTGGAGCTAGAAAATAGCTGAGTAGTTACCACCACAGTGGAGAGAGAAGGCTGCAGATATTGGACCTTGAAAGAGTTACATAGAGAAGCTCGCCTTAGGAGGATCAGAGACCTTACACTGAGCGTCAGGCTTCACTGACGGTCCCCTCCCCTGCAGTGTTCCCAGGACTTCCCAGTGACTTAACCAAGCAGAAGTCAAATACATGCCCTTTGATGGAGTCCATACTGGCAATTTTACAAGGCAAAGAGGAGGGTTGGAGAAGGTGAAGAGTGGATCTGAAGGGGCAAAAAGTTCAAATCACCCCAACACAGAGATGATTTCTATCATCACTGATTTGAAGAATGAGCCATCCTATACCAGGTAATGGCCCATACAACCATTATCTCATATCTAGAAGCAAACTGTAATTTTTTTTTTTTTTGGTAAATTTTATCTTGTCCATTATCTAGCTGTTTGATAAGTTGAGGGCAGGGATCATGTCTAATTTATTCATAACACTTTCCGCAAAACCCAGAATAGTGCCTGACACAGAAGAAGAAGCACTTGATAACTAGTTGTTGAATAAATGCTTGAATAAATAAATACCAGAAAACAATGTTTATTTCTGAGCTGGACATTTTATATTGTTATTAAACCAATTTCATCATTAGTAATGAATTATTCAGTGGCAATGGTGAAAAAAAATTTCCATCTGGAGAATGGCTGGATTCCAGTGCCTTCAAAAGAGGCCAGCACTAGGGTGCAGCCGTACTTAGCTCTCCTCTTCTGATGTTTCACCTACATGGTGAGCCCCAAGTGCGGGGGGATTTTACCCACACAGAGAGCATAACTGGTAGGAATAATTACAGATGTATAAGTGGCATTCTAGGTTGTGGGAGGTTTCCATTTGCTCTCTCCAAAATGCTTTTTTTCCCCTCTGGCATTATTGAGGTAATATTGAAAAGTAAACTAGTATATATTTAAAGTGTACAATGTGATGATTAAATATATGATTACCACAATCAAGTTAACTAACACATCCAACACCTCTCACAGTTATAGTCACCATGCTATACGTTAGGTCCTCACTCCCCAAAGTTTTCTGAATCCTAAATCGAGCATCTCAGGCATCTATATATGGTGTGAACTTCCTTTGTTAGAGACTATTCTCTGCCCATGTAAATCTAGATTATTATTCTTGAAAGCTTTCTCTGGACCCAGTTGACACTCATTCCCTAAAAGCAATGACCACATTGAATTGTCTTTTTTCTTGAATGACTGTATTAAATATAAAAGTTTGTGGTCTAGTTGCCTAAGGGCATGGACCCTGTCTTTTTCATCATGAGATCTGCAAGCATGGAACTTGACACATAAGAGGCTTGATAAATAGAAGTTGAATGAGTTCAACATCCTTCTTCCGTTTTCTAGGCTCTTTCTGACACATCCCTAGACTTTGGAGGTGCAGCAAGAAAGTCTATTCTCACATTGCTGCTGAACAGAAAGCAAAAGGTCAACATGGTCGGATAGACTAAACTTGGCTTTGATATGAGACCAGCCTGGGCTCACATCGTAGTTTTGCCATTTCTAGCTTGATAACCTTGAGCATTATTCAACCTCTCTGAGCTTTCTGGGAGAAAGTAATAGGATTACCTAACACAATGAATTCACTGACATGATAAATTACTAGCTTGCCTTCTTCTATCAGCTTTCTCTTAAGAATATCAAGAACTTGGGCATAGAAGCCACAGGGCATAAATATGCAAAGAAGTAAAAAGCTAACCTTTTCAAACAATAAGGCTTCCCTCTCACTTACCAACTTTACATTTCCCTGTATGGCCCCGGAAGATGACTGGTTAGCCAGAGACGGGTAAGATTCCTCAAGGGAGGAACAACCTAAGACAGGCACAGTCGCAGGGGGGCCATCAGGTGAGAAATTGGGGATCAACAGAGGTGAGGCTTAGAACCTCACCCCCCCTGTTCTGAGAGAAATCTTCTGCATACGTGGATGTTTTATTGCCCTGGTCTAGCTTGGATTAACACATAGTCGACAGGCACACACCTGATCATCTACATGTGCTCTCTTACAACACTAAACTATGTTTTCTACCTTTATCTTGTATCTACCTACCACTTCAGCATTTTATTAAAAATAATAATAATAAAGAGAGAAATGTGGTATCCACATATAAATCAAGTATAAAAACCAAATGAGTATTCATATTTGAACTGACTGTTTATAGTTCATAATGCATAAGCAAAACCGAAAGTTTCTGTGATGACTGCCCTTGTACTGTTCACTATGTAACTTATTCATTATGTAAGAATTTGTTCTACATGTAAGAACTTGTTTGTTATGCCTCAGAAGATTGGAGACTGAAGAAAATTAGGCTTGGGGTGGATTAATGATTGTGCATTGAGCATTGACTCCCCTATACAGAATTTTATTGTCGTTAACAACCATTTGATCAATAAATATGAGAGATGCCCTCACAAAAAAAAAAAAAAAAAAAAAAAAGGACAGACTTCCAATGGTAAAATAAATAAGTAACCGGGATGTAATGTATAGCATAAGGAATATAGTCAAGATATTGTAACAGCTTGGTAGGGTGATAGCTGGAACCTAGAATTATGTATATAAATGTTCTACCACTGTGTTGTACACTTGAAACTAATGTAATGTAATACTGTGCGTCAACTACCCTTCAATAAAAAATAATTATTTAAAAAAAAAAAAAAAAGAATATCAAGAACTGATCAGGTTAAAGTCAGAGTCTGGGGTGGTGGATATAAATGGGAGATGTAAGGAGCTGGTCATTTTAGAAAAAGGTATGACATAGTGGGAATCAACATTCTTCCTTTTAACTTTCTTATTCTTGGGATGTAGAAACAATCTCAGTACTATTTTAAATAAACAACTGAATAGAATACCATAGGAGTTTATGTACATCCATTCCTCCTTTTTCTATATCAGCTGGCATTTAAACTTGCTTTAGGAATGATTTACAACAATGGATGTTGGTTTCTAAAGAGTAATGTGATACCTTCACTCTCATTCATTTGTGAGTCTTGTGATCAATCTTGTGACTCTTTAGATTAATCATCAGTCTTTTATTCCCGAGGCAACTTGTCCATACAATTTACTATACACCCCCAGATTGTAGAGCCAGAGTTCCAGTCTTATCGACCTGCCTTGTTTGGCCCTGCTATCTCCCTGTCTTCCCAAAGCTCGCTCTCTCTCCCTCCCTCATCCCCAGCCACATTAGCTTTCTCCGAGTCTTTGCAATTTTGTTATTATTATCATAAGATTGCACATAAGTGATTGCATATATATAATAGTAATCATTTCACTAATAGTGTTAAGTTGTAGCAACAAAATTCTGTTATTAAAATCTCATGGGTCGGCCTGTGGCATGTGTAGCATGGCCCGTTTGTCCCTGCGCACGTCAACAGCTTCATCTCCCAACCACATTCTCCCTCAAGCCTTTGCTCCAGATATGTTGAACCTTCTTTTAGGGGCATTAGGGCCTTTTTTAAACATTCTGGAACAAGCTCTTCCTTCTGTTTGTATCTTTCATGCTCCATCTCCCAATCCCACGCACCTAACCAGGGTCACTGCACTTCTGCTCACCCTGCAGTCTTCAACCTGAAACAGTTGCTTCTCCAGATGTTTCCCCTGCCCCTCCTGTTCACTCACCCTGCTAGGTCATCCACAGCACACTGCCCTTTCTCCAGAGAGTGCTTCCGCTATGTTAATGTTAACGCTTATTTAACTTGCTGACTCTCCCAGCAGACTACAAGATCTAAAAGGGGAGGACCTGCTTCTGTCATTTCTTGTTACCTATCCAGATTCTGGCATAGTGCATGACCCATAGAAGATACTCAATAAATAATTTTGGATTAAAACTCTGAGCTTAAGACATCAGGACATTTGTTTTGAAGTGGTATTAGTTTCCTTTTGCTGCTGTAACAAATTACCACAAACTTAATGGTTTAAGGCACAAATGTTATCATCTTACAGTTCTTGATTTGCATGGCCAATTACTAGCCATGCAAACCTGGTTGAGCAATTGACCTTTCTGAACCTCATTTTCTTCCTCTGTGTAATGGATCATTTTGAAGATTGGTTGAGATTGTGTGTATAAAGTGCCTAGCACATTATCAAGCTCAGAACCCTATAAGCTCTTTTGATTACCTGTGCCTTATACTGCAATGTGGGTTAGGAATGTATCACAGTAGTCAAATGAGAAGCAATCTTATGCCTGAAATTCACAACAGAGAGTCATGACTGATGAGGAAAACCACCCATGTTTGTACTTGTCCCCCTGGCTCAGCAAGATGCCTCGAGGAAGTTTTGAAAAGTTTTGAAATGTTCAGACAAGCAATATTGAAAGACAAAACACTGCCCCAAATTGTAGCTGCAACATATGCAGAAAACAGATAAGGCTTATCAGTTTTAATTTTAAAGGGGGATGTATTAAACTAGATAAGGATCTAGAGTTTATGATAAATTCTGTTTTGTTTCTTATCCAAGCACTTTTATGTTTTCAATAACTCACACCTCTGAAGTTACGTGGGCCATGTAACACTCTTTATCACCCAGTCTTTCAGAAGACACAAAATATAGCAAGGACTTGGAGACACCCAGAAACACTAGCAGGAAGCCAGAGAATTTGCCTAAAAATTGAAGGTGAGTCAAATAGGAAAAGTCTTCGTAACCAAGAGCAACCAGACAGCGTCTAATGTGACTTTGCCACATAAAAGACTCTGTTATAACAACAACAACAAAAAAACAGTATCCTAAGCTATAGAGTTTTGCCAAAAGCACACATGAAAAAACATTTCCTGTCTGTCACTGAACTACCAAGTTGCTGTAACATTATGTCTCTGGGTGTGGCTTTCAATATAGACGAACAATTTTGCTTTCTTCTCAAAGATAACATTACCAACAGTATTCTCCAAATTCAAAATCTGGTTATTTTCTTATTTAATGTTTACTGAAGCTTCATATCCTTTTCATAATTGACCTCTATCTTTTATATATGTATATAGATACGTATATATATATATATATATATATATATATGCATGAATACACACTTACACAAACACACATGTGTTAGATGGAAATTTGGAGGGCATAGAAGTCCTACACCATTAAAGCTAGAACAAAACTTAATGGTGACTTAATCTAACCCTGTCTTTTAAAAGATGCAAATACTGAATCCAAGAGGGGACAATGATTTGCAACCGGTCTTACAGCTAGGTGTAGGACTTGGACCACCAGATCTTTTTCTATTTTGTTTTTAACCTTTCCACTATATAATGCTGCCTTTCAAAGTAAAAACCAAGCCACACCATCAAAAACTACAAAACAGATGGAAACAAATATCTGAGTAACCAGGGGACTTTTTACTATTATAGACGTTGGAAACACTGAAACCAGGGAGATCACATGTCCTTATCAGCCAAGGAGAGTTCAAATTTGCACCTATTGTCCTGGTATAATAATTAACAGCACCCCAATCCACTCTCACAAATGTGTGGTTTGGAAGATAATTTATATGGTCAACTTAATTGAAGCACAAATTTCACGTTGCATGTAAAAATCCACACTTTACTTGCAAAGAATCTGAGGGTACATTCTAAAACTTGGCTTCTCATAAGGAAATAAAAGCTATCACAAAAGCTTGGGGTTTAAAAAACAGGGGCGCAGGATACTATGTACTTGAAAATGAGCAAGATCTCATGCAATGGCCAAAGTAGAGCTAACCTTCACCAGAAAGACCCACGCACTTAAGTGTGGCTTCGTAAGATGACTTCAGTGAGAATTTTGGTTCTATTTTTATTTGTTTTCAGCAAACATAATGAAAGTACATGAAAGAGTAGAGAAGCCATGCTGTGACTGAACAAAACACAGCTGGGAGCTGAGACCCAAATTCACACCTTAGCAAAGTGTGACTTGAGACGACTAGTTGCTCTGTGTCTCTGGGTCTTATCATCTCTATCATCTATCAAATAAAGGGAGTGAAGAGACTATCTCTGTTTCTTCTCAGCTCCAATTTTAGATTGCCATACACTTGTTAGTTAATATCTGTATTTGTATCCTTTTCCAGGTAAATGTAATGCCCACCCCTAGCCCCACCACCAATGTGTCCCAAGTTCTCTATGATACAACTATTTCCTCAGACATTTCAGAACATAAGAGAAATGAGCCCCACAAAGAATTTTCCCTCCTGGAATTTGCCTTAGGCATTAATACAGTCTAACAGCATTGGTTAGGACAATGATAGTCCATCTCTCCTTCCCAGTGTCCTGGCTGGGATAGATGTCACTTTCTTGTCTCACATTTTTATTTTATTAGCTCAGTGGCAAACCGAAATGCTGCCTGTACATGTAGAATGGGTAAAATGGGGTACGGCCAGTCGGCCCAACTCTGCTTTTCCACTAGTAGGTTCAGACCATGGCCCAGCAACTGTGTTGACAACAGAGAAAGCTGAAACGATGGGATTAGATAGGCTATAAGCCTATTTGGTGGCAGTTGAACAGACCTCGCTTCATTTTTCCAGCCTCTAATGCTGAATTTTAATGACAAGTCCAAAGGTCAATTGCTTTTTGACCAACTGTGTGAAGAGAAAACTGATAGCTGGGGAAAGTTGATTGTATTATTCACTCTGCAGACACAGCAAATTGGTTGTCTATTTATGGAGAATGTTTTTAATTAGTGCTTGAATTGTGCATTAAAATTGGGCATCTATAAATAGTTAACAGATGTGATATTTTATACCTTAAAATTCAAAACTTTTCTCCCCCTCATTTGATGAATTCTAACCCATAGCTCTCTGTTTATATGTTTGCTATTTTGGTTCTGTGTAATTCTAGAAATAACTAGTTTCAGACAGTTATGGTTTAGTAAGCGCAGGGAATTGCTTTAGCTAAAATTATTGTTGCTTGTTTCTAAAACTCCTACAGAATAAATCTACGGTCTTTAGAAAAGCAGATGTTATTTCCAATGACACATACTATTTGCTGAAAATTTACGGTAGATTGACTCATGCATCTTTGCATTGTACTTAGATTAAAATACTATAGGTTTGGTTGAGGGGTAGATGTGTCAGTGGCCTCTCTGTGGCTTAACAGTTTGTTTTGGTAGGACAGAGAAAGTTTACCTAATTATAGGAGGCTCATTATTGGTTCTGAGGGAGGAAAAAAGTCATCTCAACATTGATTTCTTCTGGAAATGATTCATGCAGTTGTAGAACTTTTAGCACCCCTGTCTGTCTCCATCTATGATCTTTTTTTCTCTTTTAGTTAATATGAAGTTTGTCATTTCAAATAATGTCTGATGTCTGGCTCCAGGCTATTTGTAGATTTATCCTATCCTTCATGTGTCACTCATCTTTGTTTAGTATCTACAACCTTCATCCTAGCAACTTTTCATTTTTTCCTTGCTTTTGCTTCATTGGTCACTCAGGACAGATTATAATGGGCTTGCTCAGTAAGAGTATGATTAATGGTGGGCATGATAATTCCATAGATGTACAGTAAATTGGAATTCTTGACATGAATTTATCATCCAGATAAATATTGGCTGCATCTTATTTCAATACTTGCTGTGCCCGTATTTTATAGTGGCCAACCCATCTTTTTAGTGGTGCCTCTTAAAAACACAATAGAAAGTTCAAACGACTCACCTCGCATATCCTATCTCTACACTGAAGCTGGAGATGTCAGAATTCTTCCAAATATGAAAAACAACAATGACTTGATTTTCAAGCAATTGTAATTTTTATGTTAGTCTTTGGTGATTTTTTGGTGATGTTTGCTTTACCCGCTTACAAACACACAAATGAAAAACGGATTTCAGCACATTGTTGCCTATTTAGGAACCAAGTTTCTTTTCATTTAAACCTGATCCTCAGCCAAAGACTATCTTTCTGTTTTCATGTGCTAGTCAGCAACCCCAACACACACTGAACCACATAATTTTCTACCTCATCTTTAGCTTTAGTATGAAGTAAACAGCATGAACTTGCATGTCAAGAGCTCTTCTAAGAATGTGATGAGGCCTCAGGAACACCATTCCCCTGGGAAAACCCGAAATGCTGATTTAGCTCACCTAAGTCATCAAGTACTCCTGCCTTGGACTCTCAAAAAATGCATTAAAAAAAAATAGATCCCAGTAGATGTTAATGGGTGCCACATCAAAAGAGATAGTACCTCATCACCGGAAAGGAGCAGCTACCTTCAATAAAAGAGTATATGAATCCAGGTACAAGGTAAACACTTTGGGTTCATCTGAGTCTAGTGAAACTGGTTTACCGCTTTGGCCCTCTTACCCCATGGGTAGTGGATCAGGCAGCCAGGGAATCGTGGATTCATTTCAGCTGTGGAAGGTTAGGGCACGGCTCCAAGCCAAAAGCATGGCCATGGCCAGCTGCCTCAAGCTTCCATGTGTACTCAGTAACCAACAGTATGTTACAACACACGCCCTGTCAAATCCAGCCTTTAGCCTCCCACATCAGGTTAGAGGAGTCTTACATTTGGTGCATCAGCAAGGAAGCATCAGTTGAATTATAGGAAGTAGAAAAGTGAGGAAACTAAAGATCAAAATACAATTCGGACTTTCAGGTTTTTAGTAGTAGCCCATGCACTTCTGTCTCCTTACAGAACTAACATATATGTAATATGTACATGCAGGTTTCCAGCATCCTCCCCATCAGTTGGAATGGTGAAGAGTTCCCCTCTGGAAAATGTGCCATCAAGGATATATTTACTCTTTTAAGAATAAACCCCAAAGAGGGATGGGTTCATTTCTGTACTAAAGCTCTCCAGTCTTCTACATTGTTCTGTAGGAACGTGCTTGCTTAGTAAAAAGAAAAATTAATCAGATAAAACAAATGGCTTTGAGTGTCCAATGTCAAGGGTGTCATGCTGCCAATGACAGTAAAAAACCAATTAACAGCACAGCTCTCAGCAATAATGTAAATAAATGGAAAGTCTGAATTGCCTTGTTTTATTTTTGAAAAAGAGAAATGTCAGGAAAACAAGCTTATCCTATAAATGTTAAAAAAATAAGATTTTCAAGGCAAATTCTGGAGTTTGAACAAATTTAATCTATCTTCATACATATGCCATCTACTAAAGAATAAGAGCCATCATTCCACATGCTAGCCCTCAGTCCTTGAGGCTCAATCATCAAAAAAAGAAAGAATTTTTTAACAAACTTATTTATTAAAACACAAGAATAGCAGAGGAGTATTTTTAAAATTTGGATTCCTTTTTTAATTGGTTTTTAAGAAACCAATTTCTAGAATTACACAGAACCAATTTAAGAAAAAATTCTTAAAATCATTAAGAAATAAGTTTAAAACTTAAGTCTTATTCATTGTACTCTCCCCACTGATTAGGTAAGTACATGGTGTAAAGTAGGTACTCATAAATTCTGGTTAATCAAAGAAATTTTCTTTTAACAGTATTTATAGGACCTGTGTAACTGGCTCTGAAAAAGAAAGCAAGTCATCTTAGCATTGATTGAACTTGGAAAAGTACCATGCTGTAACTTCTAGCGCTGCTATCTCCATCAATGATCCAATAATTCAATTATCTAAAAGTTCAGTTTCTCCCATTTTTCAGGGAATACTCTGTTGGTATGGTTGAACCAGCTTTTGCTAGGAGAGACAGTGTGGTTTCCAAAGCCAAGTTGAGACTCCAAAGCTGACTGTCTGTACTCATAATTCACACCGTCATTACTGGTCATGAAATCTGGACAAGCCACTTAATTTCTAAAGACCAGTTTCCTAGTAATAATAGTGCCTCCCTCCCTTGATTTTTTATGAGAATCTCATTCATATATGTAAAGCACTTGTAAAACTGAACATTTCCCAGCACTTCTTAAGCCTTATCTATTTTATTTTTGATGAGATTACTAAAAGTAAAAGATTTTCTTTCAAAGTTCTTCTTATTTTACAATTTCTAAGAATTTCCACACTAACCAGCCAATAACTGATCTTTCTCTTAATATATTCTTGGATGTCAGGGAAAAATAAATAAGAAAGTTCATCTGGCCTGTAAAATTTTGGTTTAATCATAAACCTGTAGTTGCCTATTGAAGTCATCTTATGACAGCCTTAAAGTGATATGATTTCTTCAGAAGTTTGCCAATAAAGAAATTTCTAACCAAGAAAATCTTACATACCATTAGAGGCTACGAGAAATAGTCTCTATATGTGTATAGTCTGATTAAATATCTGGATGGATATTTTTTCTTGGGAAAAATCTGTCACATTTTTTGGCTTGGTAACTTACTTCAATACAGCTACTACCTGTTAAGACAACACAAAATGCAATAAGATGATGGTACAATTCTAAGACCCACGTGAAAATTATATGTTTTTAGAGATAAAAAGGCCAATAAATCAGTCCACATCCTGATCACTGATACGAAGGAATTCTCTGCCACCGTGGAAGCAAATCTGAATGGTTCTGCCCTGGGCTCACTGACTTGCCTATGGAATGCAACAGTCCACACTCATGTTTTTCCCTCCTGTGTTGGTCATGCAGCAGTGATGTGCCAATTATTGTTCATGTACCAAAAAAATCTCAGAAGTCTCTGATCACCAATTAAGAAAGACTTAAATGGTCAATAAATATTTGAGCTAAAGATGAAATAGAGCAAAAGAGAAAATAAATTGCTTTTCAAAAATGAATAAATCCTTACTTCCACCCTTTTTCCAGAGCTAAGTGTTGAAATGAAACATGCTTCACTTATTTCTTCTTTCAGAGCTATTCACTGAAAACTGGTCTCCAAGTTGGAGGAGTAAGAGCTGAGCAATTGAAAACCTACTTTCTCTTCCATATGGACATTAAGAGTCTGTACTCAAATAAAATAACCTATGTATCAATTGTGAGAACTGGAATATAAATAAAAGCATGAATTATAAGTAATACACCCATTCATTGCTCTTCCCAGCTGACTGTTTCAGGTGAAACTTAGGTTGCTGCAACTTTTTTTCTTTTCAGTGGTGCAAACCTTCCGTTTGGATGGTGATGGTGTGATCTCTCAGTTTCTCATATGCATAACGTGCACGTTGCTTAGTGTGTCGAAGCAATACAGCAAACTATGAAGAGTAAGACTCTGAATCTAGAGGCAGAGATGGAGATGCTCAAGCTCAGCCTAAGTACAAGTTTTGGAGCTTGAATCCCATCTTGCATCTCAGTGCTGTGTGATATTAGGCAAGTCACTTAAACACTCTGTGCCTCCATTTTCTTACATGTAAAATGGGACAGATTTTATTATAGCATACTAAGTAAGCATCAAAAGAGTGGAAATACTTGGTGCTCACAAAAAAGGAACCTTTCTGGGGTAATTTCACCCACTCCTGGAGCAGTGATAGAAAGTACACCAGGAGGCCAAAACTGCTATGATCATTCCCCCCTACAAGGTTATCAAGATTATTGATGTTTGTCATTCTTAGGCAAAGTTCATTTGACTTGGTGATTGCAAAGTATTTTAGTCAGTTCAGTCCTGCCAACATCTGATAGTTTTAGCTAGAGCTTGCAAAACACATGCATTTCTTCTAGGAGGTCAGAGGCTAGCCAAATTATGTGGGACAGTAGCAATGATGAGTCTACGCATATAATGATCTTTCACGGAGATCATGTTGATGCCACGTAGGTGTAACTCTGAAAGCTACTTATAAGTCTTATCTGCCAGGTAAGTACTTTAATATAAAAATGATAACTCTTTCCATCATCCAAGATTTTATATCATTTAATTTGTAAAGCTACCATAGCTTTCACTATTGACCTTAATTTCTAAAATCTGAACTCAAGGTCTGGTTGTGCCATTATTAGTTACACAAATTTATTATGTCACAGTCCCTGAGTATCCATGTCCTCACAGAGTTAGTGAGACTCTCAGATTCATATAATATCTGTGTAACAAATTATAAATAGTAAAGCAAGACCATGTTCTCTCCCAAGGTTAGTTGGTGATGTTGTTTTTGTGCCTATTCCATTTTTAAAGGAGAGAAAAATAAATATTTTTCATCTTAATTTAATTGAAAGATGTTGGCAATTTATAGGAAGACTCACAGAGAAAAGGCAAAAATAGCTGCAAAGTGAAAAAAAAGCATAAAATGATTTGGGAGCTTCTTTGGAAGCCCAAGAAAGAGGGAGAGGGAGGGCACCTGCAACCAAGCAGAGGAGCAGAGGTCAAATTCTAGAGAAAGATGTTGAGAAGAAAAGGACCAAGAGAAGACAGCAAAGAGGAAATTCCTAGTATGTTATGGGCTAGAGAACTCCAAAGAAGAGGAATGCCTAATACTCAGTTTTTTAAGTTGTTTGATGGTCCCTGAAATAATCACCCTCTGTTATCTTCAGCAACTCAGAAGAAAGATGCTACATATAACTACCTTGTGTTGGTGACACTTCAGGGAAATTAAAGAAAAAGATTATGCTCTTCATGTGCATGAAACCCAGTGGAGGCCCAGAAGAATGACAGGAGGCAGGGCTCAGAGGCCTAAAGAAACAGCAGCGACAGGATAGATGCAGTGGATGAAGTCCTCCGGAATTCTCAGCATTTCAGTGTGGACGATGGGCTGGCAATGTTTGTAAGATGGAGGCTTAAGGCAATTTTATTTAAGTATTAAATAGCATTGTGACTCCACAAATGAAAAAACTGGAGGACCTTCAGGGGCAGGACTTCTGGCTTACATATTTAAGCAGCCACAGTGTGAAGAATTGTGTCTGAGGCAGTGTGTGATTGTTCTGAACAGAGGTTTCACAGTCAAGAGTCAGGGTTTAAACCCTGCTCCTCTACCTTCCCCTGAAGCCTTAGGTAAGTCACTAAACCCTTCTGAAGTCAGCTCTCCATTTGTCAAGTGCAGATAGACCCTACCTCGCAGAATTTCAGGCAATACAAAATTAAATAAACCTCCCTTGTATGATAGCTTGCACACACTTGAACTTAGAAAATGGGATCTGTTCTTTCCTTCAGTCTTAATTCAGTCAGTCAACTTGAAATAATTTATTTTAAGGATGCAACTTGTGAACATAATTATTTGTCAGGAAAATTCTTGCATATCAACAGATTGAAAACAGGGGTATTTATATATTTAAAAGTTAATGTGCTTAAGATATTCATACAGGAGGCATGTGACAGATAAGAAACCACCTAGCAGAGACACCATGGAGCTGAATTGAATCATAATTGAGTTGCGTTCAGTGGTATGGCCCTGATAGCCTAAAACATTAACCTGTGTACATTTCCTCATGATGCCCAGAAACACACAAAGTATTTTTTTCTGACAGTCCCTATAACACTGGCTTCCATTTTCTGTGTTGTATTCTTGCCTCTAAAATTAACATGTTCAAAAAAGACTTTTAGCAGCAGAGTGCTCATTTTCAAACAAAACTGTCCTTTAGTGCTGTATACATTGTGGCATCCTTGTAAACTTCTGGATCCTCTGTAAGAAAAAGTGATTATAGGAGTAAAAGACCTTAGTGTGCGTGCATGTTATGGAATAGAAACTTTAGAGTAATTTATGGGAACTAGAAAATGAAGGATATTGGCTTGATTGTTAAGTTTAGATGTCCTCAAAAGTATTTCATGAAAATATGTTTTGCGATTATATATGATGTAAGCAACCAAAATTCGTGATGTGGAATCTCTAAAACATAAACAGACCATTAAGAGAACGAGCATATCATTTATTAAGTACATGGTTCCCAGCAGAGCTAAAATAAATATTTATCTCCATAGTGTAGGAAAAATTTTCCCAGGAATGCATTATATTCTGCATTTCCTCAGTTCAACAAATACTTGATAGTGTCTCTTAATTCTTCTGTGTTGGGCGTCAAACAAACACAGCAGGTCAACCACATACTCTTCTATCTATGTGGAAATCCTGCTGCTTCGGGCTTCTCAAAAGCAAAAGGTATAGGCAAAGTGGGCAATAACAATTATTCTGACCTCTGTGTGCAGGGAGGAGAGTGGAAAAGATGCCCTTAAGTAACTCAACCTGCATCTGGTTGGTGTCTGTCTCCCAGAGTTAGGTACTGTGAACGTTTATTTGATCCATCTCCTCAAGCAGAGCATGGACCTTGCAAAATGGAGAACTAGGAGGTAGAACAAGTAAATAATGTTCTGAGAAGCAAAATCTGATGGAATTGAAATCTGGGTTCAGGCCTCTTAGATGTCGAATCACAGCTACTATTTAACATAGTTTAAATATATGCAATTTAATCATATATGTGTCCTAGAGAGCAAAAAGCAATTCAAATGAGATCACGTATTTGAGATGACTACAAAGAATGAAAATGCCTTGTCAAAAAGAAAAAAAAAAGTGATTTAAAGTACTGATTTCCTTTTGGTACTACCAAAAGCATCAGAGATTCTCCCAGTTATAAAATGTGGCCTTTTTTCCTCTACATAAATTTGACAGCTTACTGAACTCTATTGATTCTTCTTTCAAAATGTCTTTGACTTTCTTTTCTTCTCACTTTTTATTCTTTCAAAGTCTCATCCATTCCAGTGGCTTTAATTGCCCTCTGTATATGGATGACTTTCTAACCTATACTGATGATTGAGGTTTCTTTTGGCCCATCAGATACCTACCTCCCTTTGAATATTCCAGAAGAATGTTGCACTCCACATACCCAAAATGTAATGCATCATCTTTCCCTGAAATTTACATTCCTTGTTTCACTAAAAGGCACCACATCCAATTGTTCAAGCCAGGAACCTGGGAATCACCCTAATTCCTTCCTCTTTCTTACCCTACATTTTCAAACAATCATTCTGTCTTGCTATTTCCACATTTTCTTTAATTCATTTGCTTCTCTATATCCTCATCTCCACTGCTAAAGTTCATGGCATTCACAGAGTCAGGCACTACTGTTTGCCTACTTAATAACCATTCTTGCTTCCAAAGCTCTGATGTAACTAATTTAAAAATTTGATCTCTTAAGCAACCTTGCTGCTGGCATAGGACACAGTCCTGACCAATGAAATGTAAGTGTATTTCACCCAGAAGGTTTCCAGGAAGATTCCTTAAAAAGATGACTGAATTAACTTAGCTCTCCTGTTTTCTCAGCCCTTTGTCTACAGTCATTCTCTTCATCCTGTCTAGAATGCAGATTCAATGTTTGAAATTGTAGCAGCCCTTTTGTGACTCTGAGGAAAAAATAAAATACGGTGAAGACAGAAAGAGGAAGTTGTGATCCCTAATGATAGCATGGTACTACTATATTAAGATTCTCTACCTTCAGATTTCTTATTATCTGATAAAAACAAATATAAACATCTCTTATTTCATTAAGCTGGTAAGTTGCTAGGTTTCTGTTACATGAAGCTAGTGAAATTCTTTTTCTGACAGCTCTCTCATATTCTGATTTTCAGGTCTAATAATGACATCCCTTTTCTTAAACTCCTTCATACCCTCCCACTGCCCTTGGGTATTGTCCAAACTCCTAAGCATCACATTCATTGTTCTTCAGGGTCTAGTCCTTACCTTCAGCATGAACCTCATCTTCCTCATCAGTTCTCCATACACATTATTCTGTCTCTCAACCAAGACTTTGCATACACTAATCTGTTTATGCAGAATATCTTCCTTTTACTCTTTTCAACTCTATTTGGCTACTTCTGACAGGTTTTCCAAATACCTTACTCAGGAAGCATCTGCTAAAGGAAAACTTTCCTCATCCATCAAGCCTAGGTCAGGCCCCTCTCCTCTAGGTGTTCGTGAAACTGGATACCTGGTTTTTAGCCCTATCAGAATGGCAATAATAATAATAATAATAATGGCAATTAATTTTAAACTTCTCTATCTTTTCAATAAGATGGTGATGAATTCCTTAAGGAAAAGATTATGTCTTATGGACAATTGTAACTCTAGGTATTATACCACAATATCTAATAATATATAGTCATTGAATGAGTAGGTGAATGAACTCATTTTCATCATATATTTCTATCATTCAAATTCAAAATCCCATCATTATGTGCCTATATAATTATCCATTATAATCCATCCAATATTATCCAAGAGATTGCTATAAATAATTAATTATAGAACAAAAATAATGAAAATCAAGAATTTGCCTCTAGCTCCATTAAGACCAAAAGAATTAATCGCTTAGCAAGTAAAAAATGTTGGGGATAGTTGTGCTTTTTAATGTAATTAATTTTGTGATTAACTTTGTACTTAGATATATTTAAAAATAAAATTTAGTTATGTACCTATATACATTTTTTTTGGTAGTTTTCTTTTAATTGCTTTAACTGAAAAAAAATCTCATATAAAGACACTCTTTAGGTGCTACATGCTGAACTGGAAACAATCTTAAGATTGATGACTTAATGAAACTGTAAGGACTGCTATCCAAAATAGAGCAAAACCAAGTTTGTCTAATTGATGCTTTCCAGGCTTATAAACACTTCTCAAGAATTAAAACATTCCAAGTGTCTTGGAATGCAATTTGAATGTTAGTTAAGTAAAAAGTTGGAAATTTTAGTGTTACACAGTTGTGCAACCATCATTGTGACCTAGTGTTATAACACAGCTATCATCACCGAATGTTCCATTTTGCCCAAATGCAGTCAGTCTTTGCTTCTACCTCCAGCTCCAGACAACCACTCATATGCTTTCTATCTTTACAGTATTGTCTTTTCTATAAATTCCATGTTAAAAAGAATCACATAATATGTAGTCATTTTTTTCTAGTTTCTTCACCTAGCAAAATTTGGAGAGGAGACACCATTCATGTTGTTGCATGTATCAGTAACTTTCCTTCTATTGAATGGTATTCCATTGTATGTATACACTACCTGATGGGCAAAATCCATTGACTGCTTGATGGACATTTGTATTGTTTCCAGTTTTTGAATATTATAAGTAATACTGCTATGAACATGCATGTACAAGTATTTGAATTACTAATGTTTAAATTTCTCTTGGGTGGATATCTAAGACTTAGATTGCTGGATTACATCTTAAGTTTATATTTAACTTTTTAAAAACTTCCAAACTATTTCCCTAAATAATCATGCATACCAATGATGAATAAAGATTCCAGTCTATTACATCCTAGCCAACATCACTGTCACACATATTTTAACATTATGGTTAGCCTTGTCTGTGTGTAGTGGTGTCTCATTGCAGTTTAATGAAATATAACATTGGGCAACTTTTCAATCATTTTATCAGCTGTTTATCTTCTTTGTAGATATGTCTCTTCAAGTACTTAGCACATATTTCTCACTTAGTCATTTATATTCTTATTGTTTAGCTGATGCAAATCTTTTATTGGATATATGATTTGCAAATATTTTCTTCCAGTCTGTGACTTGTCTCTACTTTCTTCATGGTGTGGGTTTTTTTTTTTTTTTTTTAAATAATTATTTTTTATTGAAGGGTAGTTGACACACAGTATTACATTACATGAGTTTCAAGTGTACAACACAGTGGTAGAACATTTATATACATAATTCTAGGTTCCAGCTATCACCCTACCAGGCTGTTACAATATCTTGACTATATTCCTTATGCTATATATTACATCCCGGTTACTAATTTATTTTACCATTGGAAGTCTGTCCTTTTTTTTTTTTTTTTTTTTTTTTTTTTGTGAGGGCATCTCTCATATTTATTGATCAAATGGTTGTTAACGACAATAAAATTCTGTATAGGGGAGTCAATGCTCAATGCACAATCATTAATCCACCCCAAGCCTAATTTTCATCAGTCTCCAAACTTCTGAGGCATAACAAACAAGTTCTTACATGTAGAACAAATTCTTACATAATGAATAAGTTACATAGTGAACAGTACAAGGGCAGTCATCACAGAAACTTTCAGTTTTGCTCATGCATTATGAACTCTAAACAGTCAGTTCAAATATGAATACTCATTTGGTTTTTATACTTGATTTATATGTGGATACCACATTTCTCTCTTTATTATTATTATTTTTAATAAAATGCTGAAGTGGTAGGTAGATACAAGATAAAGGTAGAAAACATAGTTTAGTGTTGTAAGAGAGCACATGTAGATGATCAGGTGTGTGCCTGTAGACTATGTGTTAATCCAAGCTACACCAGGGCAATAAAACATCCACGTATGCAGAAGATTTCTCTCAGAACGGGGGGGTGAGGTTCTAAGCCTCACCTCTGTTGATCCCCAATTTCTCACCTGATGGCCCCACTGCGACTGTGCCTGTCTTAGGTTGTTCCTCCCTTGAGGAATCTTACCCGTCTCTGGCTAACCAGTCATCTTCCGGGGCCATACAGGGAAATGTGAAGTTGGTAAGTGAGAGAGAAGCCTTATTGTTTGAAAAAGTTAGCTTTTTACTTCTTTGCATATTTATGCCCTGTAGCTTCTATGCCCAGCATTTGTCTTGAGGTATCTTTACCACTTGGAAGAATTATGATACTCGGTAAATTTGATATGAGGCACGAATTCTATTTAAGAGTTGTAATTAGGAGGGAAGAAGAAAAGCTATAGAAGTAGCAGGCGGAAGAAAACATGGGAAGATTGATTATTTCTTTGATAAATCTTCTTGTAGAGTAACTTCAGCATGTATAGGTTTTAAGCTACTACTTAAATTGCACACACACATTAACATAATAGGAGTATAGTTACATAACCAAAGCATATCTGTAATTACCAGCCATCTCCAGTGAAACCAAGAAAACCAGTTAGGCACCTTAGGCATTTGTGAAAACTTATCTATGATATGGTGGAGATTGTCCAACTGAACTTGAACAGTCTGAGAGAAATCAGACAAATTAAAACAACCCATTCCTGGGGACTGTTCACATGCCATATGTTCTTTTAACAGTAAATAGTTTGTAGTTGTAAGACTTTGGAGCGCTACAATTTGCACTTCTCCAAATTCTTGGTTGAGTTCCAACAGTATAGATCCAGTCCAATTTTGTTGTTTTACTGTATGCACAGGCCAGCTTAGATATCTCCTTCCTCATTCCCATGGCAAGTCCAGGAACTGGTGGGATGAGTGCATCTACAGCTGTAGCAGTGCATGGATCTTTGTTGGGGTTTTTTGATGATCATCTTCTGGCATGAGTCTTCCAGAGGGTGCAGATGTTGGAAGTTCTTTTTCATATCGTATCTTAGTTCATTTTCGGGGTAGCCCAATTAGACTTTGATCCTCTGTATAAACACAAACAGACCCTTTGCCTACACTTTTATATGCCCTTTATACCCTTGTGTAGAACTCGTTGGAGGTTACCACACAGGAACTGCCCTTTTTTTTTTTTTTTTTTTTTTTTGCTATCACTAATCTACACTTACATGACGAATATTATGTTTACTAGGCTCTCCCCTATACCAGGTCTCCCCTATAAACCCCTTTACAGTCACTGTCCATCAGCATAGCAAAATGTTGTAGAATCACTACTTGCCTTCACTGTGTTGTACAGCCCTCCCTTTTCTCCTACCCCCCCCATGCATGTTAATCTTAATAACCCCCTACTTCTCCCCCCCTTATCCCTCCCTACCCACCCATCCTCCCCAGTCCCTTTCCCTTTGGTACCTGTTAGTCCATTCTTGAGTTCTGTGATTCTGCTGCTGCCTTGTTCCTTCAGTTTTTCCTTTGTTCTTATATTCCACAGATAAGTGAAATCATTTGGTATTTCTCTTTCTCCACTTGGCTTGTTTCACTGAGCATAATACCCTCCAGCTCCATCCATGTTGCTGCAAATGATTGGATTTGCCCTTTTCTTATGGCTGAGTAGTGTTCCATTGTGTATATGTACCACATCTTCTTTATCCATTCATCTATTGATGGACATTTAGGTTGCTTCCAATTCTTGGCTATTGTAAATAGTGCTGCAATAAACATAGGGGTGCATCTGTCTTTCTCAAACTTGATTGCTGCGTTCTTAGGGTAAATTCCTAGGAGTGGAATTCCTGGGTCAAATGGTAAGTCTGTTTTGAGCATTTTGATATACCTCCATACTGCTTTCCACAATGGTTGAACTAACTTACATTCCCACCAGCAGTGTAGGAGGGTTCCCCTTTCTCCACAGCCTCGCCAACATTTGTTGTTGTTTGTCTTTTGGATGGCAGCCATCCTTACTGGTGTGAGGTGATACCTCATTGTAGTTTTAATTTGCATTTCTCTGATAATTAGCAATGTGGAGCATCTTTTCATGTGTCTGTTGGCCATCTGTATTTCTTTTTTGGAGAACTGTCTGTTCAGTTCCTCTGCCCATTTTTTAATTGGGTTATTTGTTTTTTGTTTGTTGAGGCGTGAGAGCTCCTTATATATTCTGGACGTCAAGCCTTTATCGGATGTGTCATTTTCAAATATATTCTCCCATACTGTAGGGATCCTTCTTGTTCTATTGATGGTGTCTTTTGCTGTACAGAAGCTTTTCAGCTTAATATAGTCCCACTTACTCATTTTTGCTGTTGTTTTCCTTGCCCGGGGAGATATGTTCAAGAAGAGGTCACTCATGTTTATGTCCAAGAGGTTTTTGCCTATGTTTTCTTCCAAGAGTTTAATGGTTTCATGGCTTACATTCAGGTCTTTGATCCATCTTGAGTTTACTTTTGTATATGGGGTCAGACAATGGTCCAGTTTCATTCTCCTACATGTAGCTGTCCAGTTTTGCCAGCACCACCTGTTGAAGAGACTGTCATTTCGCCATTGTATGTCCATGGCTCCTTCATCAAACATTAATTGACCATATATGTCTGGGTTAATGTCTGGATTCTCTAGTCTGTTCCATTGGTCTGTGGCTCTGCTCTTGTGCCAGTACCAAATTGTCTTGATTACTATGGCTTTATAGTAGAGCTTGAAGTTGGGGAGTGAGATCCCCCCTACTTTATTCTTCTTTCTCAGGATTGCTTTGGCTATTCGGGGTCTTTGGTGTTTCCATATGAATTTTTGAATTATTTGTTCCAGTTCATTGAAGAATGTTGCTGGTAGTTTCATAGGGATTGCATCAAATCTGTATATTGCTTTGGGCAGGATGGCCATTTTGACGATATTAATTCTTCCTAGCCACGAGCATGGGATGAGTTTCCATCTGTTAGTGTCCCCTTTAATTTCTCTTAAGAGTGTCTTGTAGTTTTCAGAGTATAAGTCTTTCACTTCTTTGGTTAGGTTTATTCCTAGGTATTTTATTTTTTTTGATGCAATTGTGAATGGAGTTGTTTTCCTGATTTCTCTTTCTGTTGGTTCATTGTTAGTATATAGGAAAGCCACAGATTTCTGTGTGTTGATTTTGTATCCTGCAACTTTTCTGTATTCCAATATCAGTTCTAGTAGTTTTGGGGTGGAGTCTTTAGGGTTTTTTATGTACAGTATCATGTCATCTGCAAATAGTGACAGTTTAACTTCTTCTTTACCAATCTGGATTCCTTGTATTTCTTTATTTTGTCTGATTGCCGTGGCTAGGACCTCCAGTACTATGTTAAATAACAGTGGAGAGAGTGGGCATCCCTGTCTAGTTCCCGATCTCAGAGGAAATGCTTTCAGCTTCTCGCTGTTCAATATAATGTTGGCTGTGGGTTTATCATAGATGGCCTTTATTATGTTGAGGTACTTGCCCTCTATTCCCATTTTGCTGAGAGTTTTTAACATGAATGGATGTTGAACTTTGTCAAATGCTTTTTCAGCATCTATGGAGATGATCATGTGGTTTTTGTCTTTCTTTTTGTTGATGTGGTGGATGATGTTGATGGACTTTCGAATGTTGTACCATACTTGCATCCCTGGAATGAATCCCACTTGGTCATGGTGTATGATCCTTTTGATGTATTTTTGAATTCGGTTTGCTAATATTTTGTTGAGTATTTTTGCATCTACGTTCATCAGGGATATTGGTCTGTAGTTTTCTTTTTTGGTGGGGTCTTTGCCTGGTTTTGGTATTAGGGGGATGTTAGCTTCATAGAATGAGTTTGGGAGTATCCCCACCTCCTCTATTTTTTGGAAAACTCTAAGGAGAATGGGTATTATGTCTTCCCTGTATGTCTGATAAAATTCCGAGGTAAATCCATCTGGCCCGGGGGTTTTGTTCTTTGGTAGTTTTTTGATTACCTCTTCAATTTCGTTGCTGGTAATTGGTCTGTTTAGATTTTCTGTTTCTTCCTGGGTCAATCTTGGAAGGTTATATTTTTCTAGGAAGTTGTCCATTTCTCCTAGGTTTCCCAGCTTGTTAGCATATAGGTTTTCATAGTATTCTCCAATAATTCTTTGCATTTCCGTGGGGTCCGTCGTGATTTTTCCTTTCTCGTTTCTGATACTGTTGATTTGTGTTGACTCTCTTTTCTTCTTAATAAGTCTGGCTAGAGGCTTATCTATTTTGTTTATTTTTTCGAAGAACCAGCTCTTGGTTTCATTGATTTTTGCTATTGTTTTATTCTTCTCAATTTTATTTATTTCTTCTCTGATCTTTATTATGTCCCTCCTTCTGCTGACCTTAGGCCTCATCTGTTCTTCTTTTTCCAATTTCGATAATTGTGACATTAGACCATTCATTTGGGATTGCTCTTCCTTTTTTAAATATGCTTGGATTGCTATATACTTTCCTCTTAAGACTGCTTTTGCTGTGTCCCACAGAAGTTGGGGCTTAGTGTTGTTGTTGTCATTTGTTTCCATATATTGCTGGATCTCCATTTTGATTTGGTCATTGATCCATTGATTATTTAGGAGCGTGTTGTTAAGCCTCCATGTGTTTGTGAGCCTCTTTGCTTTCTTTGTACAGTTTATTTCTAGTTTTATGCCTTTGTGGTCTGAAAAGTTGGTTGGTAGGATTTCAATCTTTTGGAATTTTCTGAGGCTCTTTTTGTGGCCTAGTATGTGGTCTATTCTGGAGAATGTTCCATGTGCACTTGAGAAGAATGTATATCCCGCTGCTTTTGGATGTAGAGTTCTATAGATGTCTATTAGGTCCATCTGCTCTACTGTGTTGTTCAGTGCTTCCGTGTCCTTACTTATTTTCTGCCCAGTGGATCTATCCTTTGGGGTGAGTGGTGTGTTGAAGTCTCCTAGAATGAATACATTGCAGTCTATATCCCCCTTTAGTTCTGTTAGTATTTGTTTCACATATGCTGGTCCTCCTGTGTTGGGTGCATATATATTTAGAATGGTTATATCCTCTTGTTTGACTGAGCCCTTTATCATTATGTAGTGTCCTTCTTTATCTCTTGTTACTTTCTTTGTTTTGAAGTCTATTTTGTCTGATATTAGTACTGCAACCCCTGCTTTCTTCTCGCTGTTGTTTGCCTGAAATATGTTTTTCCATCCCTTGACTTTTAGTCTGTACATGTCTTTGGGTTTGAGGTGAGTTTCCTGTAAGCAGCATATAGATGGGTCTTGCTTTTTTATCCATTCTGTTACTCTGTGTCTTTTGATTGGTGCATTCAACCCATTAACATTTACGGTGACTATTGAAAGATATGTACTTATTGCCCTTGCAGGCTTTAAATTCGTGGTTACCAAAGGTTCAAGGTTAGCCTCTTTAGTATCTTACTGCCTAACTTAGCTCGCTTATTGAGCTGTTATATACACTGTCTGGAGATTCTTTTCTTCTCTCCCTTCTTGTTCCTCCTCCTCGATTCTTCATATGTTGGGTGTTTTGTGCTGTGCTCCTTCTAGGAGTGCTCCCATCTAGAGCAGTCCCTGTAAGATGTTCTGTAGAGGTGGTTTGTGGAAAGCAAATTCCCTCAGCTTTTGTTTGTCTGGGAATTGTTTAATCCCACCGTCATATTTGAATGATAGTCGTGCTGGATACAGTATCCTTGGTTCAAGGCCCTTCTGTTTCATTGTATTAAATATATCATGCCATTCTCTTCTGGCCTGTAGGGTTTCTGTTGAGAAATCTGACCTTAGCCTGATGGGTTTCCCTTTATAGGTGACCTTTTTCTCTCTAGCTGCCTTTAACACTCTTTCCTTGTCCTTGATCTTTGCCATTTTAATTATTATGTGTCTTGGTGTTGCCCTTCTTGGATCCTTTCTGTTGGGGGTTCTGTGTATTTCCGTGGTCTGTTTGATTACTTCCTCCCCCAGTGTGGGGAAGTTTTCAGCAATTATTTCTTCTAAGATACTTTCCATCTCTTTGCCTCTCTCTTCTTCTTCTGGGACCCCTATAATACGGATATTGTTCCTTTTAGATTGGTCACACAGTTCTCTTAATATTGTTTCATTCCTGGAGATCCTTTTGTCTCTCTCTATGTCAGCTTCTATGCGTTCCTGTTCTCTGATTTCAATTCCATCAATGGCCTCTTGCATTCTATCCATTCTGCTTATAAACCCTTCCAGAGTTTGTTTCATTTCTGCGATCTCCTTTCTGGCATCTGTGATCTCTTTCCGGACTTCATCCCATTTCTCTTGCGTATTTCTCTGCATCTCTGTCAGCATGTTTATGATTCTTATTTTGAATTCTTTGTCAGGAAGACTGGTTAGGTCTGTCTCCTTCTCTGGTGTTGTCTCTGTGATCTTTGTCTGCCTGTAGCTTTGCCTTTTCATGGTGATAGGAATAGTCTGCAGAACTGGGACGAGTGACGGCTGGAAGGACTTCCTTTCTTGTTGGTTTGTGGCCCTCCTCTCCTGGGAGAACAGCGGCCTCTAGTGGCTTGTGCTGCGCAGCTGCGCGCAGACAGGGTTTCTGCTTCCTGCCCGGCTACTATGGAGTTAATCTCCGCTGTTGCTGTGGGCGTGGCCTGGCTCGGGCAGCTGCTCCAAAGTGGTGGAGTCGCGTTGGAGCAGGAGCTGCTGGGAGGCTATTTATCTCCGTAAGGGGCCTCCCTGCTCCCTGCAGCCCAGGGGTTAGGGTGCCCAGAAATCCCGGATTCCCTACCTCTGGATTAAGTGACCCGACCTGCCCCTTTAAGACTTCCAAAAAGCACCCACCAAAACAAAACAACGACCACAAAAAAAAACAAGAAAAAATTTTTTTTAATTAAAAAAAAAAAAAAATTTTTTAATTAAAAAAAAAAAAGGTGGTCGTTCGTTTTTCTTTATTCTCCGGTGCCTGCCTCAGGCCTCTGCTCACCGGTCTTTCTGCCCTGTTTCCCTAGTATTGGGGTCCCTGTCCCTTTAAGACTTCCAAAAAGTGCTCGCCAAAACAAAGCAGAAAAAAAGCAAAAAAAAAAAAATGGTCGCGCGCTTTTCTTATGTCCTCTGTCGCCCAGCCTCCAGTGCCTGCTCACTGTTCTTGCTGCCCTGTTTTCCCAGTATCGAGGGCCCTGCACTCTCGCCCGGATGGCTGGGGCTGGGTGTTCGGCAGCCCTGGGCTCCGTCTCCCTCCCGCTCTGCCTGCTCTTCTCCCGCCGGGAGCTGGGGGGAGGGGCGCTCGGCTCCCGCGGGGCCGGGGCTTGTATCTTACCCCCTTCGCGAGGCGCTGGGTTCTCTCAGGTGCGGATGTGGTCTGGATATTGTCCTGTGTCCTCTGGTCTTTATTCTGGGAAGGGTTGTCTTTGTTATATTTTCATAGATATATGTGGTTTGGGGAGGAGATTTCCGCTGCTCTACTCACGCCGCCATCTTCCGCCCCTCTCGGGTTTTTTTTTTTAAGCACAAATATTTTCAATTTCAAAGTACTATAATTTATCAAATTTCTTATGGATCATGTCTTTGGAGTAATATCTAAGAAATGTTTGCCCAACCCAAAGTCATAAAGATCTTCCCTTATATTTTATTCTATAAATTTTACACTTTTGTCATTTGTATTTAAGTGTTTCATCCATTTTGAGTTAATTTTTGTGTACAGTGTATGAGGTATGGTTCTAAGTTCCTTTCTTTTCATGCGGCTACCCAGTTTTCTATGTGGCACCATTTGATGAAAAAGACTATCATTTCCTTCACTGAATTAATTGCCTTGGTGCCTTTGTCAATGACCAATTAGCCATCAGTGTGTGTATTTATTTCTCTACTCACTAGTCAGTTACACTAAATATTAGTGGGTTTTCACATGCCACTTGATATTGAGTCTGCACATCATAGCAAAGTTGCTGACTTTTTCCTTTGCTATCTTTGTGCTGATAAACTGCTATTCTCACCAAGTGAAAGCCCTGATATGGTTATTTTTAATACTTTTATCTAATTTCATGCATGTTATGTGGAAAGGAAGCTCTGATCTCTTCACATGTCTTTAGCTAGAACTCCATCTCCAAGACTGATCTTTTGGAGAAAGAATATGCTTGTCAAACCTCTTCTGAGCACACCTACCCCTGGGAGTTGTTTGAAACTATGTCATAAGTAAATCTTTGGAATATCTGAGTCCATATGGCAGACTAAGTCTATGTTTATGCTCTGTTCCCTTCAGAATGTCACCAAGATAGCAGTAATGGAATAAAAAAATGATAGTCTACAATGACAGAGAGAAGAATCAACAGAGAAATGACTACAGATATCCATATAGAGTAAATGCAAAAAGGCCCATATTAAGGGCATGTTGCTGAAATTTCAGAACATAAGATATAAAGAAATGCTCTTTAAAGTATTCAAAGATGGAAAAAAATCCTGTATAAAGTATAGAGAATTTGAATGACAACAAACTTCTCAACAGCAACTCCGAAGCTAAAAGAAAATAAAAGTGTTTACACCTTGGGGTGAAAATTAATTTCAGCCTGGGATTCTATACCCAACCAAAATATCTCATAATGTGGAGGTAAAATGATCATACTTTCAGACATGCATTGTCTAAAAGTGTATCTAGAGCTTCACTCTGTCAGGAAATTGCTGGAAGACATACTACAACAAAATTAAGGATGAAACCAAGAAAAAAAAATGTGGATGCAAGAAACAGAGTTGTAATATAGCTTTCTAGACAATGGGAAAGGCAAGTCCCAAGATAATAGCTCTACCACAACCTCAAGAATATCCAATAGAGATGGAGCAAAGCCTGATGGTTCCAGAAGAGGTGTTTCTAAGAAAAGCAATGGAAACTAATTGAACATTTTACATTTTCCACAAAACTGACAAATCTCAAAGAATTAGTAGTTATTACGGGACTGGTACATAGAAAGCTATGCAAAAGAAAACAAACAATTATTAAAACTTGTGAAAACAAAATTAGTATAAGAAGCAAAATGTGATTATAATGCACTATGTGATTCAGGTATAAATAATTTTTATAAACCATATAGTATAAACATTGCATATTATATTAAAATGATAAATTAAATTAGAAAAATAAGGAAGGGAAATGTGTGTACAGTGGGATGTAGGGCTAGGGATGGAAGAGAAAGAAATTTTCATCATCTGTGTTAAGAAGACAATGAGTATCTAAATTGAAAAAAATAAAAACCAAGGACATCAATATAAATTTGTTATTTAAAAATATAGAAGAGATAAAAGAAGAAGCTCAAAAATTATTTAAACAGTGTGTTTACAGGAGTGAGAATCAAGAACACAGCAGGAACAGCAGGCGGCTTTGATTTAACCTCATAAGCTTGTTAAAATCATTTGGATTTTTTAAAAAGTTTGCTTTTATAAATACAAAATCTTAAATTTTTAAAAATTATAAAGTAATCTTATGAGTGTGTTTGTTAGCATGTTGTCCTCTAAATATGTGTCATCTGAAAAGCCATTGTTTCTGTAACATCTTGCTATGTTGATGGATAGTGACTGCACAATGGGAGTGAGGATTTAATAATATGGGTAACTGTTGAACCTGTGTTGTATACTTGAAACCAATATAAGATTGTATGTCAATGATACTTCAATTAAAAAATAATAATATAAGTTGGTAACAGAGGTGGTAGTGTAGCATGGAGAATATAGCCAATGATTCTGTAACATCTTATGTTGACAGATAGTAACTGCACTGGTTGGGGTGAGGATTTAATAATATGGGTAACTGTTGAACTCCTGTGTTACATACTTGAAACCAATGTAAGATTGCATCAACTATACTTCAATTTAAAAACATCCATAGTACTAATTTTCATTTTTTATAAATGGCATTCAATTAAATTAATTCACTAGAAAGAACTTTAATCCAGTAAGATACTTAATGTGAATAGACAAAGAAAACACCAAGACCAAAGATGAGTTACATCAATTTGTCAGGAAATTCCTATAGGAGATGAGGTTGTCATTTTGCTGTTATCCTGTTTTAACCAGTAAAATGCTTCTGCCTCAGGATATGTTTGCTTCATATCCTGTATTTTATTTCCCTGCAGATATCCTATAAGCTGGATGCATGATAATTAAAATGCATAAGAACAGATGTTGCTCGGTCTCTGTCAGGCACTGAATAAATGTTTTGATGTGTCATTTCTTACAGTAACCGTGGATGAGTACCACAAGAAGGGTGTGCTCATTTCCTAGGGCTGCCGTAACAAATTATCACAAACTTGGTGACTTGAAACAGCAGAAATGTATCACCTCACAGTTCTGAAGAGGCCAGAAAGTATGGGATCAAGGTGTCATCAGAGCTGAGCTCTTTCTGAAGGCTCCAGGGGGAAACCTTCTTTGCCTCCTCTAGTTTCTGGTGGCCCCAAGGTGTCACTTAGCTTGTGGCTGCATAACTTCTCTGTCTTCACATGTCCTTCCCTTTTGTCCCTGTATCTATTCTTTGGGTATCTCTTATCAGGACATTTGTCCTTGAATTTAGGACCCACCAGATAATCCAGGATTATTTCATCTTGAGATTCTTAGCATAATTGCATCTGCAAAGACCCTTTTGCCAAATAAGATCACACTTCCAAGTTCTGGGTGTTAGGATGTGGACATATCTCTTATGAGACCAACATTCAACACTTGAAAAATGGGCAGAAGAATAATAGGGGGAAAATATCATTGTTATTCACTTAAATGACTTGTCATATTGCACAAGCCTGGACTTTCAATGTCATGGGAAACAAGATGAAAATGTTCAGGAAAATGTGCACTTTCAGAGATAATTTCATAAACCAGCCACCAACTCCTACATTTTTAGAGTTACTGTTAACCTCTTGCAATTTCATATCAGTTCAGAACTTGATTGGCTTAATGTCTATTTCCAAACCATGTTTTAAGAAAAAGCAGAGTTACTTGTAGTTCTCAATGACTTCATTTCCTAGAGAACTGAGAGTGAACTCAATAAAAATCTTTCTGGTGAGCATTAGCTATTTTTCACACACTAAAAAGAATACATTTAACATAACTACAACTTCCTTTCATTTATGTAATCATATTTCCTATTTTGAAATTTATGTCATTTATTTATTCCATCCCATATTTATTAGGTTGTCAAGGAAACTATACAAACATAAAATAATAGCATTAATTCAGTTTTCATCCATATATACCACCCCTTTCAGTGATTCACAGATAGGATTGTATCAATACTTTCTTCATATTATTTTTCCTTTACTCATCCACAGGTTTCTTAGAAGTTTAGTCTAGATTCCATTGCCTCACCTGCCCCAGTGCCATTCAATGTAAACTGCATTCTTATTCGAACATTGTTTAAGAAGAAATATAGTGTGCCCCTAAGTGCTGGGAGTAAGAGATTGGGTCATTAAAAGTAAGTGTTACTATTATTAATTTTTTGAATTATTATGACTGTTCAATAATGACTTTCCAAATGACCATGAGACTGTCATTGCTTTCCTCTCACCATTATGAAATCTCTCCACTGAATAGTCTCATTCACTCATAAGGTTCTATTTATAAATTTTTGATTCCTAAATCCTGTGGCTTATTCTCAACCTTCATTTTATGTTTCCATGCATTAACTGGCACCAATTTATATGTTTAAACTTTCTTGTCCTTTGGCTTCCATGACATTTTTCTCCTACTCTGATTTATTTACTAGTCTTTCCCTCTTCTTCTGACCCCTGAATATAGTCTCTCTCAACATTCATACTCTCAAGCTTCTTTTCTCACTCAACATCCTTCTTTCATCTGTAATCTCCATACCTATACCTCTCAACTTGAAATTTCAAATTCTAGATTTTCCCCTAGGACCAAGACCTGCATTCCAGCTAGTCTGCCTGTAATCTCCATCCTGTTTAGTACCCTGACCCGTAAACTCACTCAGTCTCATTATTTTCCCATCAAAACTAGATTTTTCCTTAACCAGAGTTTCTTAGTGACAGTAGTGTTTTTCCAGTCATCCAAATTAAAGGAGAAAAGCTGGAAATGATCTTTAAGATTACATTTCTTGATAAATCCTAGCTAAAAGTAGAGCAGTCCTCTCTGGTCTATGAAAGTATTCTTTGAATATCCACCTATTTATAAGCTCCCCATATTTGTCAGTGAGGAAGAAAGGAAACTGTAATTTCCAAGTCAGATGAGAAAAAGTCAACTCTGAGAATCACACAGTCTTCATGAAAATTCCGAACAATAGAACATTGATTGATTAAATAATGTTTTACACAAAAAATACGTGATGTGCAATCTGCAGCACTGGTATAATCATCTATTCATTAATATATACATATATTTATAAGCATTGTTGAGTTTTTTAAAAAGAGGTTAGAAAGAATGGGAATAGGATATCCCAAGGAAGAATATTAAGGACTATTATTTACTTCAAACTGTCACCAGTGGATTTCTATAAATAAATGTAATGAATCTGTTTTCACTGTGTACCAGGGAATGCTTTAAAAAAAAATGCAAGAAGTGAAATAGAATATTCTAAACAACTTAAAGAACACCTATTTTCAAAGAGTCATAGAATTCAGAAAGTACAAAGATAAATATCAGGTCTAAACTCATTTTTATGCCTTTTGGCAATTGAAGTTGAATGATTTGTTCTAAGTCATATATCTGGTTATGACAGATGTGAAATTTGAGACTTCTAACACCATTCTATTAGCTCCTGCTATTTTCCTATCACTGTTAACATGACAAATGCATCCACTTTGGAGGTTTAAAGGCCTGTGTGAAGCTTAATGCATCCTCAAAGCTTGAGATTATTCAACTTTATGGAAACCAAATAGTGTTTTAAAACAGGAATTTTTGGAAATAATTTGTATCCAAATTTATTTCTGTCTCTTTTTCAATGGGTGACTATTAGTCAGGGTTCTCCAGGAACCAACAGGATGTATCTGCCTCTGTATCTGTATTTTTATATACCTACATATCTGTATCTGTATCTATAGTGAGAAAGATTTATTATAAGGAATTAGCTCACATGATTACGGAGGCTGAGAAGTCCCAGAGCCGGCCACCTGCAAGCTGGAGCCGGAGAAAAGCTGGTGACATAGTTTCAGTTCCAGCCCAAAGGCCTAAGGATCAGAGAACCAACGATGTAAGCACAGGCCCGCGCCAGGAAAGACGACGCCATAAGCTCAGTCCATGGGCAGAGGAGGGCCGCAGCGCTAACTCCGCCGGCCAGGCAGAGGGAATTCTTCCTTCCTCTGTCTTTTCGTTCTACTCAGGCCCTCAACAGATTGTATGCGGCTCACCCACACTGAGGAGGACAATTTGCTCTACTCAGTCTGCAGCTACAAACGCTAATCCCACCTAGAAACACTCCCCCAGACATACCCAGGAATAATGATAAGCCAAGTATCTGGGCACCCTATGACCCAATCAAGTTAACACATAAAATTAATCATCACAGTGACCTTTAGCAAATGACGTTAACTTTTCCGAGCCTCAGGTACTTTGTCTGCAAAATGGGGGAATTACTATCTGTTATATAGGGCTATTTTGAAGTTTATATGTGATGAATTTACGAGATGAACATGATCCTTGCCCATAATAACTAATCAATCCGGGCCAGTTCCTTTCCCTCCATCTCCCTGTATTGCCTGTGAAAAGATCAGTTAAGGCGTACTATTAGCCTGTTATTATGGGGAGAAGTGTGTCTCCCCAGACAAAAAGAAAATCACCAGAAACGAGGAAGCGGCCCTGGAATAGGTCATTTCCTGGTATCCTTAGAAGCAACACGGCCCTGCCAACACCTTGATCTCAGACTTCTAGTCTCCAGACTGTGAGACAACACACTTTTGTTGTTTATGCCACTTGGTTTGTGGTACTTTGTTACAGCAGCCTGAGGAAATCAGTACACCTGAGTTTCTTAGATGGCCCATTACTTGCAATGACATCTCTTAGAGATAATTCTTCATTAGTCCACATCAGGTTATGCAAGGTCCTTCTTTTCTAATTTTTAAGGAGAATAAGCCCAGAACTCCTTCTGGCCCAATTCTTAGTTAACATGCATCTTCAAGAATGGAGACTGTAAGATGTCACCCTGCTGTGTGTGATTCTGGCTATAGTTCTTCAGTATCTTATTAAGCCTAGGCTATTTATACAGATCATGAGTTGATGGAATAGACAGGTGAATGGATGGATGGATGGACAGATGGATAGAGAGAGAGATGTAGAAAGAGAGAGCAATCTCTATTTCTGTCTCTGTATATGTGTCTATATGTCTATATATCTCAATAATCTGTGCCTACACCTATCCTGCTTTTTAACAAATAACCTTTTTCCCATTTTATCAAAAACTTGCTATAAACATCACTTTAATAAAATGATCATGTCCTGCTCTCTCATACATTTATATTTGCTATGATTTGCCAACCATTCCCATATTGTCAGGTAATTGATGTCCCTTCCTCTTTTTGCCACATCTTTTGAAATAAAGTTTTGTCCACAATTCAGACTATTTCCTTAGATAGTGTACTTGAAGGGCTATTACTAGGCCAAAGGCTATAAACATTTTCAGGAATCCTGAAACTTATTGCCAAATTGATTTGCATAAAAGCTGGCATTCTTTCCTTTGGGGTTTAATCCCAAGACAATTCTTCATAGGGTTCATCTGCCAGAAACAGGGGATGAATATGTAGAAGCTCAAAGCCATGTATAGTGCTTACATGACATGTAGGTAATTCAATAAATTTCTAGCTCTATCTTTCTTGAACCCAGGATTTAAATGCAATATAGGTTTTTAAACGGTCAGTTTATGTACTGAGCAGAAGGCTTCTCTATCCTCTCTGTTCTCTGGGATGTTTCTACTGACTTGCACAGCTGAGTATTTAGTTCAGAGATAACTTTCAATAAACTCTTGTCTCTTGAAAATAAACAGTCTGGACAATGTATGGTCCATTTGGAATATGAGAAAATAAATAACCTAAGATGTGCTTCCCTCTTGCCTTTGCAGCCCTTTTTGGAATGTGTGCTCCAGATCCTTCACTTTCTTCCCCACAGCAGAAGGTTTTATTAAAAATAAAGCTGCTTTTTTGACACTTCTGGGCAACCGTTTTCTGAAGAACCACAGCAATGCCTGGCTTTGGAGCCCCACTTCGAAGGAACCAGTTCATCTTCCTGGTGCTCTTTCTTTTGCACATTCAGAGTCTGGGTCTGGACATCGATAGTCGTCCTACCACTGAAGTCTGTGCCACACACACAATTGCACCAGGACCCAAAGGTGAGGAAAGAAAAACAAAACGTTCATATATAACAAGTAAGCTGTCTTCCCCCATCTCTCAATCCCACAGTAGCTCTCAGTAACTTTCTCTTTTCCCTAGCATCCTGCCACTTCTCTTCTATTTTGGAAAACCAATGGCCTATTACTGATTGTAAAATTTCCCTTGATGTTAGGTAAGAGAAGGTTGGGAGGGGGTGGAGGCCAGGGGGCAGAGATGGAACTCATGCAGAGGAGAGGGGTTTCCCTCTTCCATGATGCTCCAGGGGAGCGTACACAAGCCAGACATTGATCTTCAGGAATTCATTCTGTAACACCGTCTCTATGCTTGGGCTGTTTGTATTCCAAGGCCTTTCTCATACTGATTCTGGTAAAGCTACTAGGCAAAAGTTCAGTGAAGTAAAAAATCTTTTGTATATTTCATAAATGAATGGACTCCAGGGTCCCAGTGCAGAGGAAAATTTTTGTCAAGGATTGGGAGTAGTATATAAACGAATATTTCTTTATTTGGATGAAGACTCGTTGGGACCAAGTGTCTTCAGCTAAAGGATGATAGAATATTGCAAAATCTTTTCAAGTAAAGTGATGGTCTAAATGTGCTTCGAGCAACTGGTTGACAAAAAGTGCTGCTGTTTTGCTGGTGCGGTTCTGACCCTTTTGTTCTGAAAGTGGTCACTGCAGTGCAAATTGGTGCTCCCTCTTTAGTAATTCATGCTATGTTTCTCCAGGCTACAGATGGAAGAATTGCCACTGCTTAAAAGTTTTAAGTAGCAAAAAAGGGACTTTAAAATAGACCCTCCAAAATACATCGCCCTATGCCTGTCAGTTATTTAAATGTGTATTGCTTAAAGTGCATTTTTCTTAATCAGTGAATTAATTTCTTCCCAAGATTGCAATCCAAGTTTTAACCTTTGATACCATAAAATAAATGCAGGGAGAACAATGAGACCTTAGGGCTTCCAAATAATTTCGTGGGTGAATAAATGAATAATGTGAGGGCAAATGCTCAGAAAAGAAAGTTTCAATTAGAAATAGAAGTATTTACTTAAAACTACTACTGCACTTTCCATAGAGTTTAGGAAACTTTGTATTATTCCTGGCATGCCATAGAGAATACTGAAAATTAAAGTTTTCCTTCTTTGTATAAATGGGAGACTCCATTTGAGAAAAGCACTGCTAAATAATTTTCCTCACAGAGAAACTGCAAATTTCAAGCTGAGGAAAAATAGACCAAGTGTTGTTAAATTAATGTCCAAAATATAATGCATTGCAATTCAACAAGTCTATTCATTCCAGTTCAGTCAACATATATTTAGGACCTATTAAGTGCCAAACACTATTTTAGATACAGAAGCGGCACTAAATGATATATATCAGTGTCATGAGCAATGGAGAGAGAAATCATTTAGGAGGAAAAAAGCAGATGTCAGTTAATGTTTGTTGGGTACCAGCAGAGTATCTACCATGGGTCTCCCTCCCCTCATTTCTTTACTTACCACAAAACTTCTCCCTTCCCGGACTGGGGAGGATGGGGGGAAAGGGAGGGATAAGGGCGGGGGTGGTGGTGGAGAAAGGGGGCATTACAATTAGTATGTATAATGTGGGGGGTGGGGGCACAGGGAGGGCTGTGCAACATGAGAAGACAAGTAGTGATTCTATAGCATCTTACTACACTGATGGACAGTGACTGTAATGGGGTTTGTAGGGGAGACTTGGTGAAGGGGGATCCTAGTAAACATAATGTTCTTCATGTAATTGTAGATTAATGATACCAAAATAAAAAATAATAATAAAATTAAAAAAACACTTCTCCCTTCCCGTTACAAACCCTATTAAGATTTCAAGATAGCAACTTCTTTAACTCTCTTTCTGAGCCTGTATAGAAATCACGAGATGATTACAAGCCAGAAATGTGACCGAATAAAGTGGACTCTCCTGTGGAAGAGAGACTTGGGAAGGGGCCCACTAGAACCCTGAGTTCCAGAAGTAAGCCTCTTATGGACCTGGTAGGATTTCTTCTACCCCCCAGAGCCCCGTTTGCATCAGATGGATTCTGTATTCCCTTCTTAGTAAAAGTTATATAATTCCAGAATGTACTGGATGCCTCCTAAGTCCCATCTTCTTAGATGCTAAAGGTTTCAAACTAAGGAAGAATTTGTCCTAGAACACATTTTCCATTTGGAACTGAGCAGTAGATTGCAAACTTTTGAGGTCAGGGCCCAGCTGACTTGGTTTTCTCTTGGCACATTGCCTAGGTGGGCAGATGGAGCAACATACACATATTCATCACTGCCCTGCTTCTACTCAGGGTTCTGTGCTAGAGACTGTGGACATAATAAAAAACAAAACTGTTTGACTTCTTCCAAGATTTAAACTGCCACCTACCCTACTTCATTCCTTCAAGGATGTGGTGACACCCCTTCCCCACCCCTGAACAAGCAGATATGTACATTCATCTCTACAGAAATGAAACAGAAAAGCTTGATGGCTAGGTAAACATTTTAAAGAGCTGTGTTATTGCTTCTATTTAATTTATGTTTCTTAAGTGCAAGCTGATAATCTATTTTTCTCCAGGGGTAATTATCTCAATACAGTATTTACTGTGCTCAGAAATTTCTAGACACTCTGAGAAACAGAGACACAGAGGATAAAAGGAGTTTTTCCTAAATTTTGGAGACTGGGAGTGAAATTAATTATTTAGAGTTGCAGGTGGAAAACAGGTTAGTTGTAATGCTAACCTGTCATATAATATGTTGTCCATTATAGGTACACTATTTTTTACTGCATTATTTCCCAAGCACAACTTAGAGGAAAGAAAAACACTGGATTCAATCTGTTTGATCTTTAGTATTTAACATAATAAAATATATCTATTTGTGCTTTAGTTTCTTTATTTGCAAAATGAGCTTCATTGTAGACCTGTTTGAAGAGTAATATAATTAATGTAAACTTTAAACTAGATAACATCATAAATCGTAAATAGATTCCTAACAAATTCTATTTATCTCTCCTTTCTCTCTCTACTTATCTTAGCATTGTTCCAGTTATCAAAAATTCTTCTTTGGAAGCCATTTTCATATAAAAAGCCATACTTTTTATGCCTCAAATTTATTATTTTATGCTATTTAGTAGAAAAATGGTTTTCCCCCGACCTTGGTGGTTACTTTAAACAATTTATGTGAAATTCTGACCTCTAGTGGTTTTCTTTGAAAACAGCAATGGCAAGACATTTTAACAAGATGTTTAAAAGAATGGTTAGAACCAGTAAGAAATATGTAGGTGACATTTTGCAGTTTTCAAGAAACTTTCAAATACTCTCTCTTGCTTAGTTTTCACAGCTGCCCTATGTGACAGAAATTAATTTAAACTTAAAGAAACGATCTGAATGAGGCCAAATGGCAAGGCCAAGGTCTTTCTCGTAGATACAGGGCAGTCATGCAATCTGAACTTTATCCCTGGCCTTTTGGCTCAAGGTCCAGTGCCCGTCCAAGACATCTATTGATACCTATTAGTTCACGTTGCAAAGTACAGTCCACCAACCCCTTTTTGATAAGAAATGGATAATGACAATATCTAAGAATGTGGAGCTCATGCAACCTCACAGCCTAGCATTGCACCAGACACTAAAATATACTAAAAATGTGTCTCCTCTTTGATAATTAACCCCATTACTTCTATAGTTTGTTTGAAAATGAATGATATTTCATGCTTTTGCTTATTTTGACTTCTGCTAGCCTTTTTTGTTCAGCTTTTCCTTTCAGTGATGTTTTTGGTGTGTGGTCTAAAGAGGCTTTGTAATCCATCTGGCTTCTCCCTGCTTCTCCTGTGTCAAACTGCTTTTCCACTTGTTTACTCCAGGCATCCTTGCTTTGTTTCTCAGTCCTGACCCAGAATCTTTGCCCTGGATGCCCCCTCATCTGGCTCAACCTCACCCCAGATCTTCCCAATGATAGTTCCTTCTCCTCATTCAAGTTTTAGCTCAAATGCCATCTGTACAGTGAAGCCCTGAATGACCACCCCCTCAGTCTCTGCCGGAGTTCCCAAGACATTGTTTTTATTTTCATGGACTAAATTTAAATCTCTTGTGTATTTGTATATTTATAGTCAGTTCTAGAATGCTAGCTTCATGAAGGCAGGGACCTTGTCTATCTTGCTGAGGGTGTGTGTTTTTCTCCTGCCCAGAAGAATAACTGACACATAGTGAGGGCTCACTAAATATTTTTGATTAAATGAATGAACCAGATTTTCCAAGATCCCTCAACAGTTCCTTAAAAATACTCTCCAAGTATGTCCTGCAGCTCCCAACAACCATTGCACATGCTTCCATGAAAGGAGCTTTTGGGAGACGCTGTCACTGCACCACTTTTCAACAGTCAGAGAACATGCCCACCAGAGGCCACTGAATTTCTGCCAGTACAACAGTGTCCCAGCTTCTCTGGCACCCCTGTCTCAGCCTATAGCCTGGTGATAACTCAATGCCACTTCACACGGTGAGGAAAGCTCTCCGTTCCATACAGACATCGCAAGGCCTGCAAATGAGCATCTGACTCCGCCACTCCGTGGCCTGAGGTGAGCTCACAGGGCCAGAAAAGGCTCTCCACCTTCAGCATGACTAATGGCAACCTCAGCCTCGGTTGCAGCAGCAGTGATGCTAACACACTGAATAGCTGCCATTTGCTGGGCCCTGTGTGAGTGCTTTCTAGCCATTTTTAAATGTAATCACCTCAATAGACTCTAAGAAAGAAAACATTATATTCTCATTTGATAGATAAAGAAACTGAGATTCAGAAGTCACTGGACTAAGGCCACACAGCAGGAAGGTGGCAGGATGGAATTCAGTTCAGTTCCAGTTGGACTCTCTGCTCCACTCAGTCTGCTAAACCCTCTAGTCAGCCAGAAGGGCCCTTAAACGGTATTGACTATACCACAGTATTTTGGGGGGCAAATGTTAATAGTTCTGTTAGTTTCTGCTTAGCGTTCCCATTGTTCACTACGGAAATCATGTTTGGGACAAGGACACACATCTGAGTAGCAGACAATAAGACGTGTGCATGGCTTTGCCACGAGGGAAGCCTTGCAGAGCTGCCCTCTATCTTCTGGGCTAATTTCTTCTGCAGTAAACTCCTTAGCACTCAGGGGATGGGCTTCTATCTGGCCACCCACTAGTTTACTGAACATGACTCTGGATTCTAGCAACTGGCACAACTTGAGTTATTTCCCAGGAATCTTCCCAGACTCCAGTGTACACAGGCCTTCTTGTGACCCCAAAATAGATGAACAGATATGCCCAGGAATTTCTGGATCCCTTTCACAGCCAAACTGGAAGTCTCACTATCTCAAACCAAACTCAGAGATAATTTGGTTTAATCCTAGTTATTTTTACGTTTGCGAAAACAGATGCCCAGGCAGGTAAAATAACGTGCTCTAGGTCACACAGCCACACACTGGTGGCAGGGCTAGAACTAGGACTCATATCCCAACTCCCAGGCCAGCCATTGCTCCACTCCCCCATATTGTATTATTTTCTTCACATTGTATCATTCTCATTAAGCATGAAATGATCTTTCCTTCAATTTCAAAAATCAACATTAGAAAAGGAGTTCTGTGAAGTTAGTGTACAGACATAATATAGAATTGTTTTAGCTCAGTCACCTTGATACAAATTAAGTTGCTTATTTCTTTCTGGTGACTTTATCAGAGAGGTTACATGAATAGGTATCTTCCCAAAACCTTTACATTAGTTGTGCTAATTCACTGGATTCTTTCACCAAGAGTTCTAATACATATTTTACACATAAGGGCAAATGAAAATTTTAAGTGGCTTGGCCGGGGTGTTCTTAACCATTTTCTCCTCCGTTTCTCTTTGGGTAGATGCCAAGAAAACAGTTTAAGGTTATGTCTGGAGGAGAAGGAAATGACTCTGGCAATTAAAGTGTGGATAAAGAGGAGTCAGGAGGCACTGAATGATAATGACAAAAAAGTTGATTTGTTTCATTTTGATAAGACTGCATTTTTTTTATCATGCCATTTTTTCCCCCAACTCTCCTATATCATAATTTGGCTGTATAGCCTTGCTAGTTGGGACCATAGTAACAGGTCTTATATGTTGGTAAAGATCATGGGCTTTGGAGACAAAGTACATAGTTGTAAATTTGAGCTCTGCCACTTACCCATCTGTGAGGTTTTAAGTCCCAGTATCCTCATTTTTAAGATGGATATAATGATATTGCCCATCTCAAATGTCTATTTTGAAAACTAAAACATATTTTGCTATAACTTAGCTATCATCATTTTTGTTTCCATTAGCTTCTGTTGATATTCTTAGTCATCATAGCTTCCTCTCCCCATGTCCCTAAAGAAAGGCTCATAGATTGTAAAGTTGGCTTTACAAATAGAAATTTATCAGGAGCATGCTATCATCTTCTGCTCCTTGCTGAAATTTCCTGCCTTATTTTAGTCCCACTGCAAAGTTAACCTTTATCCACCAACAGCCCATGAACTTGAGACCACCCTTTCCCTTCATGAATGTTGGCTTCTTTTTGTAGTTCTCCAACAGAGCCTGGTGTGCTTTATCAATTAAACAGGAATAATAATAGTGTAAATACCCCCTAGGGATATCATAGGAATAAATGAGTTAAGATATATGCAAAACCAAACCTCAGTTTTATCAGTAACATGGAATGATAATAGTGTGACGACTTCACAGGGTTATGGTGACAAGAAATAAGTTAAGCCACATGAAGAACTGAGCAGTCCTTGACATGTCAAAGACCCTTTTCTTTTCTCTCCCCAAATGTCTGAGTTCTCCCCATCCCCTAGTAGGGACGCCAACCATGCCTGTCTTCTGATCCTTAAATGTTAGGGTTCTCTTTTGTTTTATGTAAGTCTGTATTTATTTATTTATCTTTTTTTTTTGCAATTTTTTAAACTTTATTTGACAGTCAGCTATTAGTTCTCATTCACATTAACTGTCTGTAGATTTTTGAAGGTGGTGACGAGGACATACGTAACCAATGTATAGAACTTGTTTGGGGAATCTTCATCCTCATTAAGTTTATCTGTCTTTTTTTATTGAAATATGGCTGACATATAGTATCATATTAGTTTCAGATGTATAAGGACTCTTTGTATATTAGAAAACCATAGATTAGGAAAACCCAAGGGAGAATAAGATTGTTTTTCCTGTTTTTCAGTTCTTGTTTTCTTCCTTTAAAGAATATTTTCCTTTAGCCACTGTCTGTGCCCCAGGCAGGCAGTTCTATTGGCCTTGGGTCATTGACCATATATGTAGGCCAGCAACTTATGTCTCTTGCTCTTTTTATTTGTGTTTATGAAATTCTACTTCTGGAAACTAATTCTGTTAGAAATTGCTTTATTTGCCCTCTCCACATCCTTTCAGGATATCCAACCCATAAATAGTCTGTCTGTCTTTTTTACCACACATTTGATCTGTAATATTCTATAACTTTACAAAATTCTTTAAATTATGTTTTATAGGTTTCTGTGCTGTCTTATAAATGAATGCAGCAAAAATCCGACACTCAGAGACTCAAGCAAAGAAACATCTAAGCAATTTGTTTTCAAATTATTCACTGTGATTGTTCTTGATTTTAAACTCTGGAAGCATCATTACAGGTCTCTTGTGGCCACTTGACAATACTTGTATCTGTTAAACAAATTCTGTGAATACGAGTCTTTGGAATTTACAAAGGGTTTATCCATTATTTCATTTTAGCTTCACTGATGTGCTATAGGAATCATTATCCTTATTTAAAGAGAAGGAAACTAAAGGGCATTCTTGCATGAGAGCCTTCTGAGGGTCATTATTTGACATCACCCAAAGATGAGATTATATGCAAGACATTCCAGTATTAGGTGTAGTCCACAATAGCTCAGTTTAGGGTGTTCTTACTGGCATGTGATGAACACATATCTAGAAAAAGATTTTAACATTCAGAGCCAAAAGCTATGACAAAGTCATCTGTCTCATCAGATCACACACCCAGTGACCAAATGACAGGACCAGAAGAGGGGCCCACATGTCCAGGGGGAAGTTGGGGCAGGGGGGGAGTGGGCAGTGAATATGACAGGATGCTCCAGACCAAAATGCAAGTCCCCAGATTGACTGAGCGAGTTTGATACACTGCAAAGGATGATCTCTGGAACTGATTTATCAGTGTTACCCTAGCACTGGAAGAGTAAGGCTAAACAATGCCACCAGTGATCATGGGGCAAAGCCAGTACTAGGCCTTAGACAGACCAGATACACTGAAATAAAGCCGCCATCAAGTATACAAAGACTAGGACCTGCTTTCCTAGCTCAGAGCATCCCTAAGGTGATATTTCACTTTTCAAATTAAAATGGGCTCTAAATTTTAGTTATCCTATCATCTATTTATCTATCTATCTGTCTACCTACCTAGCTAGCTATCTGTCATCTATCTGTTTAACCTCCCCATGATCAAGGGAAGCAATACCATTTTGATATTCTTCTAATGTGGTCCAACCATACTCACCTGGAACTTTCTCCTGCTTCCTCTTCCTGATTGTCTAACATTTTAACTCTGAACAAATGAGCATATGCAAGACTGAAATGCCCAGCATGTACTGCTGCCAAGGAGTTCCTGCGCCTGCCTGAAAGGCTTCCCTAGTGGGATCTGAATCTCCCCAGAGGCATCATTCCACTGGCCTTACACCCGCATCCCTTCCTGTCTCACTTTTTGGCACTAGAAATATGGGTGGGAGTGGGATGTGAGAGCCCAGTGCTCTGCCAGGTCGGAAAGGAGGAACTGTTACTCACCTCCTTTTAGGTAAATCTGATTGATTTTTTAATAAGGAAAAATTTCCCCTATTCTAACTCCAATAGCTTCAATGTAAACTAATCTAATTTTCACTGTACCTTGGGTTTTCTTTTTTCTTTTTTTTTTCCAGTTTTTATAACTATTTTGTAGTAGTTGTGAGATTGTATCAGGTCTGACCAGCCAAATGATAATTTAAATCGGGAGCCAGTGGGAGTTTCTGAGTAGAAGAATGACATAATTAGGCTTGTTTTTTAGTGAGATAAATGTCTTGGCAGGATTGAAGACAGGCTGAAGGGTGTGAGAAGCTCCTGGTGGGACACAGATTAAAAATAAGAGATGAATTAGGGCTGGTGGGATAGGGAGAAGGGGGTGTATTAGAGATTTCAGAAGCAGACTTGGTAGACTATAATGAGCTCAAACAGTGTTTGAGCAGCCTGTGGACATCCAGATGGAAACGTCCACTAGGCAATTGAAAATAGATATCATAAATATTTCTTAGGCATTTCTTCTCTACAAAAGCTAATCACAGGACATACAGTCTTGACTCACAGTTTTTATGTTTCATTGCATTTAGTGGTAGTCAAGACACTGACATACTCACAAATAGTTTGTATATCCATGGATTGGGAGGTTAGTATATATAATAGCACAGTTATTACTTATATTTAATAATAGCATAGTCTTTTGTTTAAGTTTTTTTCCATGCCACTTTGTACTGAAAGGAATTTTAGATAGAATATTGTTTTTTGGTATTAATCTGCAATTACATGAGGAACACTATGTTTACTAGACTCCCCCCAACACCAAGTTCCTCCCACATTCCCCATTGCAGTCACTGTCCATCAGCGTAGTAAGATGTTGTAGAATCACTACTTGTCTTGTCTGTATTGTACAGCCCCCCCTCTGTGCCCCCCACACATTATACATGCTAATCATAATGGCTCTTTTCTTTTATCCCCCCCTTTATCCCTCCCTTCCCTCCCATCCTCCCCAGACCTTTTCTGCATTCTTGGGTTCTGTGAGTCTTCTGGTGTTTTGCTTCTTCAGTTTTTTCTTTGTTCTTATACTCCACAAATGACTGAAATCATTTGATACTTGTCTTTCTCCACCCATCTTATTTCACTGAGCATAATACTCTCTAGCTCCATCCATGTTGTTGCAAATGGTAGGATTTGTTTTCTTCTTATGGCTGAATAATATTCCATTGTGTGTATGTACCACATCTTCTTTATCCATTCATCTACTGATGGACACTTAGGTTGCTTCCATTTCTTGGCTATTGTGAATAGTGCTGCGGTAAACATAGGGGTGCATCTGTCTTTTTCAAACTGGGCTGCTGCATTCTTAGGGTAAATTCCTAGGAGTGGAATTCCTGGGTCAAATGGTATTTCTATTTAGAGTTTTTTGAGGAACCTCCATACTGCTTTCCACAATGGTTGAACTAGTTTACATTCCCACCAGCAGTGCAGGAGGGTTCCCCTTTCTCCACATCCTCACCAACATTTGTTGTTGTCTTTTGGATGGTGGCAATCCTTACTGATGTGAGGTGATATCTCATTGTGGTTTTAATTTGCATTTCTCTGATGACTAGTGATGAGAAGCATGTTTTTATGTACCTGTTGGCCAACTGAATTTTTTCTTTGGAGAACTGTTCAGCTACTCTGATAATTTTTTTGTTGAGGTGTGTGAGCTCTTTATATATTTTGGATGTCAAGCCTTTATCGGAGCTGTCATTTATGAATATATTCTCCCATACTGTAGGATGCCTTTTTGTTCTATTGGTCGTGTCCTTTGCTGTACACAAGCTTTTCAGTTTGATGTAGTCCCACTTGTTCATTTTTGCTTTTGTTTCCCTTGCCTGGGGAGATATGTTCATGAAGAAGTCACTCATGTTTACGTCCAAGAAATTTTTGCCTATGTTTTTTTCTAAGAGTTTTATGGTTTCATGACTTGCATCCTGGTCTTTGATCCATTTTGAATTTAATTTTGTTTATGGTGTTAGACAATGATCCAGTTTCATTCTCTTACATGTAGCTGTCCAGTTTTGCCAACACCAGCTGTTGAAGATGCTGTCATTAACCCATGGTATGTCCATGGAACCTTTATCATATATTAACTGGCCATATATTTTCGGGTTAATATCTGGACTCTCTATACTGTTACACAAGTCTGTGGCTCTGTTCTTGTGCCAGTACCAAATTGTCTTGACTACTGTGGCTTTGTAGTAGAGCTTGAAGTTGGGAGGCGAGATCCTCCCCACTTTATTCTTCCTTCTCAGGATTGCTTTGGCTATTTGGGATCTTCTGTGGTTCCATATGAATTTTAAAACTATTTGTTCCAGGTCATTGAAGAATGCTGCTGCTATTTTGATAGGTATTGCATTGAATCTATAGATTGCTTTAGGCAGGATGGCCATTTTGACAATATTAATTCTTCCTAGCCAAGAGCATGGGTTGAATTTCCATTTGTGTCCTCTTTAATTTCTCTTAAGAGTGTCTTGTATTTTTCAGGGTATAGGTCTTTGACTTCCTTGGTAAGGTTTATTCCTAGGTATTTTATTCTTTTTGATGCTATTGTGAATGGAATTGTTTTCCTGATTTCTCTTTCTGCTAGTTCATCATTAGTGTATAGGAAAGCAAGATATTTCTGTGTATTAATTTTATATCCTGCAACTTTGCTGAATTCAGCTGTTAGTTCTAGCAGTTTTGGAGTTTTGAGTCTTTAGGGATTTTTATGTACAGTATCATGTCATCTGCAAATAGTGACAATTTGACTTCTTCTTTACCAATCTGGATGCCTTGTGTTTCTTTGTTTTGTCTGACTGCTATGGCTAGGACCTCCAGTACTATGTTGAATAACAGTGGGGAGAGTGGGCATCCCTGTCTTGCTCCTATCTTAGAGGAAAAGCTTTCAGCTTCTTACTGTTAAGTATGATGTTGGCTGTGGGTTTATCATATATGGCCTTTACTATATTGAGGTACTTGCCCTCTATATCCATTTCATTGAGAGTTTTTATCATGAATGGATGTTGAATTTTGTTGAATGCTTTTTCAGTGTCTATGGAAATGATCATGTGGTTTTTGTCCTTTTTATTGATGTGGTGGATGATGTTGATGGATTTTCGAACGTTGTACCATCCTTGCATCCCTGAAATGAATCCCACTTGATCATGGTGTATGATCCTCTTGATGTATTTTTTAATTTGGTTTGCTAGTATTTTGTTGAGTATTTTTGCATCTACATACATCAGGGATATTGGTCTGTAATTTTCTTTTTTTCGTGGGGTCTTTGCCTGGTTTTGGTATTAGAGTGATGCTGGCTTCATAGAATGAGTTTGGAGGTATTCCCTCCCCTTCTATTTTTGGAAAACTTTAAGGAGAATGGGTATTATGTCTTCTCTATATGTCTTATAAAATCAGTGGTGAATCCATCTGGTCCAGGGGTTTTGTTCCTGGGTAGTTTTTTTATTACTGCTTCAATTTTAATGCTGGTAATTGGTCTGTTTAGATTTGCTGTTTCTTCCTTGGTCAGTCTTCGAAGGTTGTATATTTCTATGAAGTTGTCCATTTCTTTTAGGTTTTCCAGCTGGTTAGCATATAGATTTTCACAGTATTCTCTAATAATTTTTTGTATTTCTGTGGGGTCCATTGTGATCTTTCCTTTCTCAATTCTGATTCTGTTTATGTGTGTAGATTCTCTTTTTTTCTTAATAAGTCTGGCCAGGGGCTTATCTATTTTGTTTATTTTCTCAAAGAACCAGCTCTTGGCTTCATTGATCTTTTCTATTGTTTTATTCTTCTCAATTTTATTTATTTATTCTCTGATCTTTATTATGTCCCTCCTTCTGCTGACTTTGGGCATCATTTGTTCTTCTTTTTCCAGTTTCAATAATTCTGAATTTAGACTATTCATTTGGGATTGTTCTTCCTTCTTTAAATGGGCATGGATTGCTATATACTTTCCTCTTTGAACTGCCTTCACTGTGTCCCACAGAAGTTGGGGCTTTGTGCTGTTGTTGTCATTTGTCTCCATATATTGCTTGATCTCTGTTTTTATTTGGTCATTGATCCATTGATTATTTAGGAGCATGTTGTTAAGGCTCCATATGTTTGTGAGCCTTTTTGTTTTCTTTGTACAATTTATTTCTAATTTCATGCCTTTGTGGTCTAAGAAGTTGGTTGGTAGAATTTCAATCATTTTGAATTTACTGAGGCTCGTTTTGTGGCCTAGTGTGTGGTCTATTCTAGAAAATGTTTCATGTGCACTTGAGAAGAATGTGTATCCTGTTGCTTTTGGATGTAGAGTTCTGTAGATGTCTATTAGGTCCATCTGTTCTAGTGTGTTGTTCAGTGCCTCTATGTATTTACTTATTTTGTGTCTGGTGGATCTGTCCTTTGGAGTGAGTGGACTGTTGAAGTCTCCTAGAACGAACGTATTGCATTCTATTTCCTCCTTTAATTCTGTTAGTATTTCTTTCACTATATTGGTGCTCCTGTATTTGGTGCATATATATTTATAATGGTTATATGTTCTTGTTGGACTGACCCCTTTATCCTTATGTAATGTCCTTCTTTATCTCTTGTTACTTTCTTTGTTTTGAAGTCTATTTTGTCTGATACAAGTACTGCAACACCTGCTTTTTTCTCCTTGTTGTTTGCATGAACTATCTTTTTCCATCCCTTGACTTTTAGTCTGTGTATGTCTTTGGGTTTGAGGTGAGTATCTTGTAAGCAGCATATAGATGGGTCTTGTTTTTTTATCCATTCTATTACTCTGTGTCTTTTGATTGGTGCCTTTAGTCCATTTACATTTAGGGTGATTATTGAAAGATGTACATATTGCCATTGCAGGCTTTAGATTCATGGTTACCAAAGGTTCAAGGGTAGCTTCTTTACTATCTAGCCATCTAACTTAACTCACTTATTAAGCTATTGTGAACACGGTCTAATGATTCTTTATTTCTCTCCCTTTTTATTCCTCCTCCTCTAATCTTTATATGTTAGGTGTTTTTTTCTGTACTCTTTTGTGTTTCCTTTGACTGCTTTTGTGAGTAGTTGATTTTATTTTTTGCCTTTAGTTAGTATTTGGTTGGTCTGCTTTTTTTGCTGTGATTTTATTTTCTCTGTTGACATCTATTTTGCCTTAAGAGTGCTTCCATCTAGAGCAGTCCTTTTAAAATATCCTGTAGAGGTGGTTTGTGGGAGGCAAATTCCCTCAACTTTTGCTTGTCTGGGAATTGTTTAATCCCGCCTTCATATTTAAATGATAATCGTGCTGAATACAGTATCCTTGGTTCAAGGCCCTTCTGTTTCATTGCATTAAATATATCATGCCATTCTCTTCTGGCCTGTAGGGTTTCTGATGAGAAGTCTGATGATAGCCTGATGCATTTTCCTTTGTAGGTGACCTTTTTTCTCTCTCTGGCTGCCTTTAGTACTCTGTCCTTGGCCTTGATCTTTGCCATTTTAATTATTATGTGTCTTGGTGTTGTCCTCCTTGGGACCCTTGTGTTGGGAGTTCTGTGAGCTTCCATGGTTTGCAAGTCTTTTTCCTCCCCTAGTTTGGGGAAATTGTCAGCAATTATTTCTTCAAAGACTCTTTCTATCCCTCTTTCTCTCTATTCTTCTTCTTCTGGTACTCCTATAATGCGAATATTGTTCTGTTTCGATTAGTCACACAGTTCTCTTAATGTTCTTTCATTTCTGGAGATCCTCTTATCTCTCTGCCTCAGCTTCTCTGTGTTCCTGTTCTCTGATTTCTATTCCATTAATGGCCTCTTGCACCTTATCCAGTCTGCTCTTAAGTCCTTCCAGAGATTGCTTTATTTCTGTATTCTCCCTCCTGACTTCATCCCTTAGCTCTTGCATACTTCTCTGCAGGTCCATCAGCATGGTTATGACCTTTATTTTGAATTTTTTCTCAGGAAGATTGGTTAAATCTATCGCCCCAGTCCCTCTCTTGGGGGTAATTCTGGACTGGACCAAATTCTTCTGTCTTTTCATGGTGATAGAGGTAGTTGTAGACAGGTGGCATGTGTGTCAGCTGGGAGAACAAAGTCCTTTCCAGCTTGCTGGTTGCCTTGCCCTTCTCTGCTGCCTGTGTCGGTTACCCGCACACCTGAAACAGCCTCCAGATTAATCCACTAAGCTGCCATGGGTGGGGTTGCTGTCAGGGTAGCCCAGAGCCCTGCAGGGAGCAGCAGGCATGCCATGTGTGCTCTCCTGTGAGAACAGCTCCCCTTGGTGCCTTGCCCTGGTTTCCTCTGCCTGCGCCGGGCAGCTGCATGCCAGCGGTGGTCTCTGGGTCTGGCCCAGCTGGCTGCATGCTTGGAGGAGATTCTGGGCAGTTGCTGTGGGTGCAGCCACTCTCCAGCTGGTCCGCCGCTGCAGGTGGGGCTGCTCCCCAGCTGCTCGGCAGCTGTGTCGGGGCTGTGCTGGAGGGGGAACAACTGGCTGACTGCTCATCACCGTGATGGGCTTCAGGGCTGCATTGCCATCTAAGGTGCTAGGGCTCCTGAAGTTCTCCAGGATTCCCAGCTGTTGGGCTGAGTGTGCTGAGACGCTTCCATCCAGCTGTGAGGCCCCTTTCCCTTTAAGACTTTCAAAAAGCACTCGCTTTTCTTTTGTCCCAGGGGAGCCGGCTGCGGGACCTGCCCGCAGATTTTACTTCTCCATTTCCCTAATATCCAGCACACCATGCAATGTGTGTCTGTGCTCCTGGTGTGGATGGCTAGGGCTGGTTATTCAGCAGTCATGTGCTTCCACTCCCTCCCTGCTCCGACTCCTCTGCTCCCACCAGGGAGCTGTGGTTGGGGGAGCACTCAGGTCCCTCCAGACCGCAGCTTGTATCTTACCCCCTTCGTGAGGTGCTGGGTTCTCATAGATGTAGATGTAGCCTGGCTGTTGTACTGTATCCACTGGTCTCTCTTTTAGGAATTTGTTGTATTTTCAAAAATATATATGGTTTTGGGAGGAGATTTCCGCTGCCCTACTCATGCCGCCATCTTGGCTCCTCCTAGATAGAATATTTTATGCTACATCTATAGAGAGTTGTACATGTTTCGATGCCAGAAGCACATATCTCTGGAAGCAAAACTACCTATCAGCCAGGGAATTACAAAGCCAAGGTCTGGGCTAAAAGAGGCATTGCTTCCCCTTGGCCTCCTCTTAGTATCCCTCTTATTTCTACTGGCTAGAAATTCTAGATGGCCCCTTGGATGATACTGTCATAATATATTTGTCAAGTGCTCACTGCATTCTAGGTACTGTTTGGCCCTTTGTATGTATTATCACACTTGGTACTCTCAACAACACTGTGTGGTAGATATTGCACTATTCTGATTTACTAATGAAGAAACTGTGGTTCAAAGAATCTAAATGGGCAGCTAAAGTCTCACAGTCAAGGAGTGATGAAGCCAGGATAAAAACTAAACACTTATATCCCAGGTCTCCTGCTCTTAAGCACTGCCCTGCTTTGCAGAAGCACACCACTCAGTCCTAGATGGATGGCATTCCCCCTTGCATTTGTTTCTACTAACTTGGCTATGAATGCATTTCAATATGAATGATTTGTGCATGTGGAAGAAAACCTGCCTGACAAAATTTAATGTCGTATTTTTCATTAAGTACAATGTTGTTTTTTTCCCACCCATCACTCAGACATGCAATGACTGCAGAAGACTTGCAGGTTCCAAGTAGTAATTCTTTTTAAACCAAATAAGTCTGAAAACAAAGAACAGAATTCTTGAAACCTTCGTTTTTCTAGGTTACACAAGAATGAGCTGAACGAGGAATGAACTTTATGAGTCCCTGGAATTGATGGGGCACAGTAAAGGGATTGGTGGACATCACTGTCAGGCGCATCAGTGACTGGGCTAGGGACATAGTAAGCAACCAGATAAACATAAGCTGTTATCACTGTTGACACTGATGTCATTATTAGATAAATTAATCACAATCTCCTTACCTACTGTATTTCCTTGCATTTGTTTAGCATAGTAAAATTGGAAAAGTACCTCCATTTAATTTCTTTATTTGCTATGTTTCCTTGTCATCTGAAGAGAAGGCAATATAAATGAGGAAAAGCCAAGTCTCCTTACCCTTTGACCTTTGATCATTGACCTTCCTAAATGTTCACTTTGTTAGATGCCAGCAAACACATGTCAGTTTCCCTTCCATAACATACAGGACATTTGTAAGATGTTGTTTGGTACCTTCTTTACACTAAATTTCTGGGCTTAGATCATGTCTTGTCCGAGATAGTGCTGCATCCCTAGGACCCAACACAATACTTGGTAGCTAGTAGAAACTCAATAAATATTTGACCAAGAAATGAATGAGCAAATTGTAAAGTTTTGAATAGCTCTTAAGAACAGAAGTGTAAAATATCTGTCTTTATGCTAAGGAACTTACACTCTAAGTAGTTGATACCAATACAAAAAGTTAACTAATAATGCATTTTTAAATTATACTTCGAGGCAACAATTAGAAAGTAGTAACAAGAACCAGATGGCAAATCAACAATGAAATAATTTTATCAATAAATTCAGAGAATTTATTATTTAATTTGAGACAGGATTCATGAGTAGGATTTATAAAAGGAGAGAACAACTGTAGTTCTCTTACATAATTTGTGATTTTTTTTAATTTCAAGAGTATTTCATGCTTGTTGTAACATATAACCCGTAGAGATACGTACAAAATATAGATGTATAAAGAAAAAGTTAATGACCTTTCTTTTCACTGTGACGCTTCTCTTTCTGCACTTACTCTTCCCATGTAACCATCATTAACAGCTCAGTATTAACACTTTTCTCTATATTTGTTCTGTTTATTTATTCTTTCTTCTAAATGGATTCATATACATATGACTCCCCAAAAAACATTCTTCACATAATATAACGTGGAGCTCCCTCCCTGTCCAGAGATATTTCTCTAACTCATTATTTTTAGTAGCTGCATAATATTCCTCCTTGTATTTTTATCAGTCCCATGGTTATAAACTTTCAGGTTGCTTATGGTTTTTGTTTTTCTTTTTACAAACAAATATTCTCATATATACATTTGTCCTTAACAGGTTCCCTAAGGTAAAACAGAGTGTGTGGATTTTTTATTTTAATGACTATTGACAGATTATTTTCTAGAAATGCTGTGACAATTTATGTTGCCAAAAGCAATGACTGCATCTATGGCACCTTTGGATGTGATTAATCTTTTTAAATCATTACTTTATCTGATGGCAAGATATTAACAAGTTATATATGTTTATCTTTCTTTGACTAATAGTAAGTCTGGGCATTTGTTATCTATCATTTATTGTTTATACTTAGAGATTGTTTTTTATTTCATTTGTTGCCTTTTTAGGAAAGCAATTTGCAAAAGCTCTTTTCATGTTAAGAACATTAATCCCTTTTCTGTCTTAGTGTTCAGTTTTTTTCCTTTTTTATCATATATTTGTTTATGAACCTTAGGTATTTCTGTGGCATCTTTTATCACATAAAAACTTTTACTTTCTCATATGGTCATATATGTCTTATCTTTTCTTTTATAACTTGTATTTTTCTCTGAAGAATTTCAAATGGAGAGGGGAACATGTGCCTTTCAACAGAGGCTTCAATTGAAAGACATTTTAATGAATAATGAATAAATAAGTTGGACAGGAATATCAGGTTGTGCAGGTCAACGTCAGAAAATAATGCCAGAAAGTTCCATTGATGTCAGTCTGTGAAAGTCCAAACACTAGACTAATTAGTTTTCACTTGGTCTATGAACACAAAGAAACAGCTGAAACATTTTGAAAGGGGCAGTTTTTTAATGAAAGTGTGATTTTACAAAAGATCAGTTTGCAAGATGGTTTGGAAAAGTGAAGTGCAAATCCAAAGAAACCAAGAATTTGGCAAATTTTATTAAATACATGATTCTAGGCACTTGGAATAACCAGTGAATAAAACACCATGAAAACTGTTTAAGAATCACCTGCAAGGAACAAGGGTTAGAGTATTAGGACAAGAAGAAGTAAAACAATGGCAGTAGGAAAGAGGGGAAAAAGAAAGGATGGTCATGAGAAAAAATAAGAATCAAGGTGGGAGTCAGGCGGAGCAGTCAAAGCCTGTTTGGTATTGAGCCTAGGAGATGAGAGCATGGCAGTGATATTGGGAGAGGAAGCAAAAATATGGGGTAGAGGGAGCAGTAGAGACAGAGATTTGTGCATTTGCCTGGGCTGCCCTACTGGATTATAAACTATCACCACAGACCTCCCGACAGACTAAATTCAATTCATTAGTCAGCCATTATTGAGAATGACGTCAATTAATTTGCTAATCTCTTTGACTGTATTGTCACTAGCTCGCATTTATCCATCTTGTCTTTGAGGATGTTATTTCTTTTATCTTGGAAACCTTTATTGAGAAAGCATCGATAGCACCTGTGCCAAGTGCCAGAGATACAAGGAGAATAATATCCCTGAACTGTCCCATCATCCATGACACAATGTGGTGGGTGCTATGTAGTGCAACGGTGCTCCCTTCAGAGAATGAAATTAATCCTTACTGTTGAAGAGAGAGATGAGGGCAGGAGAGTCTGTACTGAGGAGCCCTGGGTAGAGGAGGTGAATCTATCAGGTGCATGGAGTTGGACACAAGAGAAGCACTCCATGAGCCTATACTGATGAGAACATTTTAGCACCAGTTTGCCATAGTATAATGACACATTTATATTTTGTATTTTAGCTTGATTTCTTTTGAATTTACCTTGAGATATTATGGTGGAGTCCAGTGCAAGGGATTCCATTTACTTCATCCTGAGAAAGAACAGGGGAGAGTTTTAGGTATGGGCTGGTGGACTTAGGTGTTTCCTCTTTTATGCTCCCAAAGCAGCTCTCTTCCTACATTTATCACAGTAACTGTATGCCTACAGGCCTATGCTTTCTTGAGGTTTGTTTCCTTGTAGCTAGTTATATTATAAGGAAGGAAACCATACACAAACCAACAAACTGGTAAATCAAACAGAGGAGAAAAGAGGACTTTACAGACTCATGCAACAGTGAGGAACACAAGCTGAGCTACAGCCAGGCTCAAGGGATGTGTTCAGGATTCAGTCTTCACCCCTCAGTTCTGCTTTCCTCTATAATGACTTCATTTTAAAAAAGGTTCTTCCTTCATGGTAGTAAAATAGATTCAGGTACTTCAGTAGTAGGCTATCCTCTCTGCAATCCCTGCAGAAAAGCGAGTCTTCCTTTTTGAAAGTTGTAACTGTTTGAGTGATCGAGGAGACTTATGTCTACAAATGGACACCCCTTGGCTCTTATTAGGCCATATGTCCATTGCTGAACCACTTACTGTGGGCAAGGTTCAACCTACATGGATTGAGAATAAACATGTGGTTTTCTATGGAAAATTGTGGGACTGTTTCCGGAAGCACGGGTAGAGGACACCAGGTAGGTGAAAGCAATAAGACGCCCTCTATACACTCAGTATGCAGTGGATCAGTGAGGACATACCCAAGTCAGGGAGCTCCCCTATGAACGTTGCCATCCATAATACCATTTAATCTTTGTGTAACTCCATGAGGAAAGTGTAACTATCTCAGTTATCCAGGATGAGAGTCTGAGACAGAAAGAGTAATTATTTAGTACAAGATTTAAGAGGTGTTCAGTGCAGATATACGACTTCAGCCTAGGTCTCCATGATGATGGCTTAGTTTGCAAAGGAGCTCCAACAAAATACCACAAACCAGGTGGCCACAAAATACCACAGACAACCACAGAAATGTATTGTCTCACTGTTACGGAGACTGAAAGGCTAAAGCCCAGGAGTTGGCAGATGTGGTCTCTCTCTTAGCTAAGCCTCTCTCCTTGGCATGCAGATGGCCTCCCTCTCAGTGTGTCCTCACATGGCCTTGCCAGGGGTGTCTGCACAAATCCACTGTGTCCCTTTGTGTGTACAAATTTGCACTACTCATAAAGGTACTGGTCAGATTGGATTATAACTGCTTAAACAGCCACCATTTAACTTAATCACCTCTTTAAAGGCCTTATCTCCAAATACAGTCATGTTCAGAAATACTGGAGTAGGGTTGCCACATGTGAATTTTGGGTGGGGGAGACAATTCAGCCCTTACCAAACTATAAAACTCCGGTCTGTCCATTGCACCGAGCTTCCAATGAGTGTCCTGTCACTCATGACCTGTGGTTCTGAAGGCTGAATCCTTGGCAAATTGAATCTTGATCAAGTGCTCTATCTTCCACATAAGAGTCTCCCTTGGATAACCTTCCTCCTTAAGGCATCTCAGTCTAGGGACTAAGATGAACTTGGTTCCTTTGTAACCATATCCCTACTCTAGAACCAGAATAAATAATATTTTATAAACACTTTAAATGTGTTAGGAAAAATGTTCATTATTTTAGGACAATGGTCTTATTTCATGCCCATTCAGGATCCAGTCTCCACACCTCAGTTCTGCTTTCCTCTATAATGCCTTCATTTTAAAGAAGGTATCTCCCTTCATGGAGGTAAAATAGATTCAGGTACTTCAGCAATAGTCTATCCTCTCTGCAACCCCCGCGGAAACGCGAGTCTTCCTTTTTGAAAGTTACCCATAACTGGGTAAGGCAAGGTTAAGGAAGAATCTCAGAAAAATCTCTGAGGGGACTCCTGCCTTCCTGCTGTGTAAGGGTTTTTCTACTCACATGAAATATATGGTTAATATTACTCTTAAGCAAGGTTGGCCAAGGCCTGGGTCCCCCTTGTGCACAGAGAGGCTGCTTCACAGCACTGAAGACGGCAAACATAACGTCCACACGTCATTCCTCACTGAGAAATCAGGCTTGCTCAATTTGTAGCTTTCATTAAAAGAAATATGAAGGAACTGTCCCCTCAGTCAAATGAGGAAAGAAAGCTGTGATGAAATGTCACCACTGGTGTGTGATCTCTCCACAGTGCGCCCACCTACAGGAGTCGGTGAGCCCTGCTCGGGAGGCCTGCTCTAAGGTGGCGGATCGTCTCCTTCTGTTGGCTCCATTTCCCAAGTGATCGGTGCCAGTTCTAGGGTCTCAGGCCCTTTAGATAGTTGGAGAATCCCACCTTCAGGCAGTACAGGTAACACTAGGCATTATGTGGACAGTACAGGCATACATCAGAGAGATTTCAGGCTCAGTGCCAGGCCACTGCAATAAAGTGACCATCACAATAAAGTGAAAACAAATAATTTTTTTGGTTTTCCAGTGCATACAAAAGTTATGTTCACATTATTATCCTGTAAGTGTGCAATAATACAATGTCTATAAAGAATGTACAAACCTTAATGGAAAATACTTTAGTGCTAAAAAATATGATAACCATCATCTAAGCTTTCAGCTGTTTTAGCTTTTTATGGATTTCTTCCTGCTATTTCCACCATAAAGCTATTAAAATGAATCAAAGTACCATGTGTCTCAGAGTAAGGACACTCCTTCGGTGTGGGAGATGTAACAGACAGGTACTCTAGGCATGTCCAGTTGTAGGTACAACGGAAAATTGGAAATGTTAAATATCACACCTAGGTTCACAAAGCTGCAAAGTAAAATAATCAGGACTTGAACTCAGGATATGTAAGAGTTTTCCATTTTATTACTAGATCTCCTCCTTTCAGAAGAGAAAATGGAATTATTTGGCATGAATTGTTTTCAGAGAACCTAGATTTACTCCTGAATGTCTGCCTCTCTGCTCACCTCTTTTTTATCAGATTTTATACAGCCCAGCTTTAGGAGCTCAAGATAAATGAGATCACAGAACTCTATGAGGGTGACTTTAGCAAATCCCTACAGCCCATCACAAAGTAAGATTGAAATAATGACATTTTGTTTACATAGGAGAGTGCTATCTTTTTCTGACACTCACTGAAGTATTAAGAAAGATGTCTTGATGTCATGATGTCTGTAATTTACATTTTTTAAAAAATTAGTAAAAATACATAGACAAAGCAATGGCACCATATTGTTAAATATCAATAACAGGTGTATATTTATTTCTATCTTTAGTTGTGTGAAAATTTTCATAGTCAAGAGTGAAAAAACCAGATAGTCCAGTTGACAAAAAAGTATGTAATGATTATAGGATAAGGGTTGAGGTAGTGAATATAAAGGGAGGTTTAAAGAGGTGTCATTTCTGGTGGTGTTGGTGATGATCATGCTCATGATCATGACAGTCATTTTTATACCTCCCTTCTGTCCTCCTTATCATAAGACCAGATGAGCTTACCAAGCACCAGGCATCATGCTGAATACTTTTCATGCATTGTCTCTTTCAGTCCACCATGATCCTATGCAGTAGGGATTATTTTCTCAATTTATGGAGGAAACTGAGACTCAGAGACATGGTATGACTTGCTCCAGGGCTCTTTCCACCAATGTAGTGCACACCTCTTGCCTTCGGGAGGGCTGCATGGAAGTGACTGGGTTGAAAGAATTCAGGACACCTGGGGAGGGAGGTGAAGGCATAGACAGACTAATGACCTGGTGAGTGGGGAGAAAGCAAACAATAGCAGGCCCCAAGGAGGGCTGAATGTTTCAGTGAAATGATGAGGTGGTGACTGGGGAAGGAAAGATACTGGGAAGTGGTTCATTTTATGACCAAAATAGTGTATCTGGAATATACCCCAGAGGTCTAGGAAGTAACTGATGAGACTACTGACATTTCCAAGAACAAGGATGTAATTGGCACCTATGGACAGAAGATATAAGACGGGATGGGAAGGACGTATCTTAGGCAGGAATCCTGGCCTCATTGCAAAGCACACCATACCACCTGTCCCACTCAATCCTAAAGCTGATCAGGAGACGGATTGCTACTAACCTCCCCCCAGTACGTAAGATTATTTTGGCAGTGGGAATAGTACAGCTTCCAGTGAATTTTCTTCAGTATTTCCAAAAGCACTAATTTTTAATAATAGCTTCCTTTGAGCAGGGGGTACTGACCTAGGTTCAGCTATTTCATTTCAAACTAGAATTTAATTTTAAAAGACTTTTTGCTTGCTGGGGGAAAAGATCCTACCTAAGAAAAATCAGTCAACTGTGGGCTCTGCTGGAATTCTGCTGGAGAGATGATCACAGCAAGCTGGGGGTCTGGGGGATGGGGGTGCGCAACAAATCATTTTTGTAAAATTGAAATTAGTTCATTTCAGTTGATAGCTTTTCATTTAATTTTAAAATTTAAGTAGCTATTTTTAAAAGAAGCAAAGGAAGTCTAAATTGCCCTACTAATCCAATGAAATATTGCCAAGACGATAAAAGCAGGCAACTGTGAGCCATGTGGGGATCCTTTCCAAAGCTTGCTTTTATACCTCTTTTCTGTTCTCATTAAAGCAAGTCCCAAAGATCAGATGAACCTAGGGACCCAAGCTAAGGGAAAGGGCACAAGTTGTTTACTTCATCCCTGACAGCAGCCCGCTCACCACCAAGCTGGCATGTAGGCCCACAGGTCAGAAGAATAATAATCTTATTTTCACCCTCCCAGGTGTCTATCAGGAGCCACCAGGGAGCAGTAGATGACTAAGTCACTCATGTGCCTGCCTCCAGTTAGATACCTGCTTGAAAATGAATGGGAAAGTTCACAGAAAGAGGGAGAAGGAGGAGAAATAATAATGGCACCAATAATTTACATTCATGTGGTTTTATGATTCACAAAGTGCTTCACATACATGCCTTCTTTTGATCTTGCCTTTTGGTGAGCAGAGCATGCACCTTTGATCCCATTCTACAGAATAGCAATCCAAAATCCAGAAATACTAAGATAGGAATTTGTTCCCAATCACACAGCTTGTTCAGAACATGGGCTTTGAAAGCAAATAGCCTGGTTTGAATCTTGGCTTTATTCCTTATGAGCTACGTGACCCTGGGAAGTTACCTAACGTCTCTTTGACCCCATTTCTTCATCTGTAAAATAGAGTTAAGAATAGTATTTATCCCAAAGGTTGCTGTGGGGATCAAATGATAAGATGCATGTCAAGTGCAAGAAACCCTCTGGGCACATAAGAGTCAATAAACAGTACCATTACATTTGCAAAATGTTTTATGGCTCACAAAATACATCTAATACATCTAGTTTAAGTATATTTATTGAGCACCAGAGCCAAACACTGTGCTAAATTCTAGGAATGCTAGAATAAATCACTCATGACCCCAGCCACCCCACAAATCGCAGCTGAGTTTAAGAGAAACAGACTCACTAGTATAAAATGATATTTTAAACAATGAGGGTAATTAGAGATAGAATTTAGCCTGGCTTCTCGAGAAAGCTTCCTGAAGGAACATAGTTTTCTAACTGGACTTTTACTAAAACCCTCTGAAACAGGTATTATTTTGTCCATTCTACAAATGACCAAAACAAGGCTTAAAAAAGGTCAAGGACTTCCCAAAGTCCCTTGGCTAGTGAGTGGCAAAGCCAGGTCTTACACTAAACTGCCTCAAGGATAGATTCACTGTGAATTCAGTCATTCCAATATGAATCTGTTTTTTTCTTCCCCACTATCTTTCTTATCTAAAAAGTAACAAAAACTGTCATTCTTTTTGCATCTCCCCTTTTCTCCTTGAAAAATTTGTCACAGTGCCAAGTTATCAAAAATCCACAATCAGTCTCAGAAGCTTACCCTGGAAGGGACAGTTGTCTACTGGTGGGGATCGGGAGGGACAGAATGCTAGTTCTATCACTCAGAACCTTTATGACAATAGGCAAGTAATTTAATTGCACCGAGGTTCAGTTTTTTCCATTAACGAAGTGGAAAATAATCATTTTCACCTCTTAGAATTGCTGTGATGGTTACATGAGCACAGTGCCGGCACATACTATAGTTGCTCGATAAACATTCACTACTGATTTTATCTAAAGAACTACCACCTAGTCCATTCACTTCATGCCTCCGGTCTGATCACACAAATCAACTGTGCATTCTTTTTCAAAAGGCTTCCCCAAAAGGAGATTCTCAAGCTTCACGTGTGAAGTGGCCCAATACTTGGCCCATCTCACAACCTGGAAATGCAACTGTCCCATACTTTGCTTATGCTTCCATTGAAAGTATTAGCATTCTGCTCTCAGAAAAAAAATAGAGAATGGCTAGTTATGCTTTTTCTGGACAAATAAGTGAACATCTCAACTTTCTCTCTGCCAGCCTGTGTAATCCCAGGAACTTCATTTTTGTCTTTAGAAGTCTTTTATCTACTTTTTTCCACTGGTGATTGACAAGACTCCTTTATGTCCTGAGAATGCTGTGATGATAACGCAAGTAGTTGGTCATAATATTGTGTGCATTGTGCCCTTTATTTTCAAAGGACGTTCACATACTTAGCTTGTTGATCCTAAAACAGTTGAGAGAATAGGGAGGGTGGGTATTATCTGCACATTAAGGAGAAGGAAACTGAAGTATAAAAAGAGTAACAGCCACTGCTGCTAAGCACTGATTATGTTCCAGTTCTTTTATGCATATTATCTTATCAAACTTAAGAGCTTTCTCTAGTAGCTGTTATTAATTCAGTTTGCAGGAGATGAAATGGAGACTCAGAAAGGGCAGTCAACTTTCTCCAGATAGTGAGCAGTAGAGCTAAGAAAGTCCAGATCTGTCTTACTCCAAAGCCAAGAGACTCAATCACTGACATTTGAAGAACTGCTAAACCCATCAGCAGCGAGCATGACATCAAAGTCCAGGATGCTGATCCACTGGGACACTCTGCATTAAACTACCCTCAGTCCTTCTTGACTGGGTGAGGTGCTAGAACTAGATCCACAGTGCCTAAGAGGGTCGCTGCTCACCAAGAACTGCTTTGCTGCTCTTCCCGTTTCCTTGCTATTCTTCTGTTCTTAGCTTCCTGGTCCGTGCCTACAGTTTTGGTCAAGCGTGCAGTCAGAGAATAATAAATTTATATGTAATATTTATCATATATATATTTGCATAATTATATTTGTATTTTATTATATATTCATATATATAGTACATTGAGATACATGTATATGGATGTATATACATGTACATGCTTCCGGAATTTGCCAAATTCTCCAGCAAGAATAGACATTTGTCAATAAAAAAATCTCAGGATTCACTAACAAGGATGTTTCTTCAAACAAGTTGGATGTGTATTGGTTCACAAAGTCAGGAATTTCCTGGGTAAAATTTGAAACTGGCCCCCATGCATGGAAGGTAAGTAGAGACCAAAGACAGAGGCAGGCCACTCCACAGGGGTAGGTCGATGTGTTAATAAGGAAAGGGACTTACTTATGAGGCTTGTCCTGGGCAAGGAGATCTCTGTACATGCAGCCAGAATCTTAAAAGTTTATATAGAGACCTTAATGGGTTCAGAGGAGAACACGAGCCAGATGGTCTCAGCAGCACCTCACTCTCTCAAGGCTTTGTCCTTGCAATGGCTCAGGCTATGGGAATGGCGGGCGGAAGGGAATGCACACTCCAAGGACTGGGAAGGGTATGAGGAGCCTCCAATTGCCTGGGTCCTTCCCACGGGTCAACCGGCAGTCATGTCCTCTTGAAGACACCCCTCCAACAATGTGGAGACAGTCTTTCCCTGGGGGTCAGCCCATGTGGGCCTACGTATGTACTCACATCAGAGCACTGGGCTGAGGGATGGATTCCAACCATGTTCACCTTTTCCTGGGGAGTGTGTGCTTATGTTACTGTCTGAGCTGCTCCTCTCATTCATTTTCAATTTCAAGGAGATGATGGTGAAAAAGGAGATCCAGGAGAGGAGGGAAAGCATGGCAAAGTGGGGCGCATGGGGCCAAAAGGTAGGTCAATGACACTGGGGTGTTAGAATGGCTTTTCTCTCTCTCCTGGCCTTACTCTGGAAATTAGCAACTTTCATAACACCCTCTGCTCCAACTGTATGAAATGTATTTCAGATAATGAACTTACCACAAGAGAGCTCCTGTGAGAAACTCAGAAACATTTCTCAAGCCACATCCTTGGGCTGGCTGGACTGGTTGCTCCGGGAGCCCTAGGGAATCACAGTCTCCAGGAATTTCTAAGGAACTATGAGTTTTAGAAACACAGCTGTGTCCATAGTTGTGTGTCCCCTCAGAAGCCACTGCTAAGCATTGCTTCTTGGCCAGCCTGGAGTGTAAGCAGGGAAAGAAACAAAGTTTTCTGACCCTTGATTTACTCACCTTTCTCCAAGATCTCTTGGCAGAGGGTGCGGTGGGGGAGAAGCAGAAGCAAAGGAGATGAGAAAAACTCAAAGGCTTTTAGGCAGTGTTTTTACTCATAATGCCAAGAGTAAGCCTCACCAAAACATAGGATTGTGATGTGTAAGTGTTCATCTTCCAAGCACTAGAAATATTCCCTGCAAACTGCTATTAGGTGGCAGCCCTCAACTGTTCATTTTTAAATCTTCAGTAAATTAGGGGGCAGAAAAGATTCACAGGCCTTTGAGACCTCAGCTGGAGAAGGGCTGATTTTAACTCTTTGACTATTTACATATTTGAATGTTATTTACATATTTACATAGATATTTGCATATTATTACAGAATAATCTAAATATGTACAATATTCTGTAAATATGCACAATCAATTGCAAAATTATTATCACAAAATAAACATAGCTTTATAACCAGTAAATATGTTTAGAAAAATAAAAGTAATAACAATTTTGGAAGAACTCAGCTATTCCTGATCATATTCTTTGGACAAAAACTTGGTGGGACAATCTCTGATGTCCCTTTGATCAATTATAATTGTATATTCCCTATTCTTTTTTAAAATGGCTAATATAGTCAAATACTGTTTTAAAATAGAGAGGAAATAGAATCCTAAAGTGGAGCCAGAATTGATCTGGAGAGGAACAGAATAGGAATAAAATGCAAGAATTCTTACACTCATCCCCTTTTCTGACCTTCAGATTAAACATCCTCTGTTATAGACCTTTTAGAAATATTGCATCAGTAAGCATTTTAATATCATCAGGTCCCCAATTGTCATACTCACCTACATTTTAATTTTTTATGCATACATTTTAATGCTATTAAAATAGACAATATAGCACAGAATATATGTTATATACCACAGATAGAAGGATGCACTTTTTGGTATTTACTTCACGTAGATATCCTATATTAGCCACATCCTTAAATGGAATAAGACCTCAGGATATAAGAATGATATGCTTTGCTTTTCAGGAATTAAAGGAGATCTAGGTGACATAGGAGACCAGGGCAACATTGGCAAGACCGGGCCTATTGGCAAGAAGGGTAAGCTGCATTTTATTCTAAGTAGCAGTTTAAAGCAAATTGAGAATACCCTTGACATAGTTTGAAAGGTTCTGTATCAAGAAAACGATTGCTTTTCTTCCTTTGTAAAAAGAGTTTTCTCTTTCTTCATATCTTGGCTGTTTCTTCTGTACATAAGCAATCTGTCTAAAAGAAAATAAAAGGCCTTGAGCAAACTTAAGCAGAAGTTCAGGGACAGAATCAAATACAAAGTTCGGGTAGTCTCTATATATCTCACCTGGGATCTACTGGTTGGAACCCTTGATATAATTAAAATGGATATCATGGCAAGGAAGTATGTTCAGCTGTAGAAAACAGTTATTCCTAAAACTCAAGGTAGCTGAGAATTGTATAATTTTCTTTCTTAATTTGAGTTATATAATTACAATAACAATACTGCATCTGGGATCTATTAACAGGTTAGGAACTTGAAGTGTAGATACACACAGCCTTTTGTTTTCAGTCCTGTTCAGATTCTGTACATACTCACAGCTTCAATATTCTGCAGTGAGTTAGCCTCCTCTTTGTTACCTAGGCACTCCTTCCCTATCATCTTCTCATAAAGTTCACAACGGTAGCAGGTTCTAATTGCTTCTGATATGCAGCAGTTCATACTGGCATTATTCCACTTGGTCTGAAAATACAAAGCAGAATGAGAATCAGAATTTTATCACAAGGAGCTCAGAGACTATTTAGGAAGATAAGACTTTCTCGGAATGAATTACAATAACTGAATAACTACATGACTACTATCAGAACCATGTGGGAGAGTAAGGCAAGACTGATATGAAGAAGAATGGTCCAGGACTTGAAGAATAGTAACATGTTTATGGAAATGGGGAAAACGCATTTGAGGGAGATGCAAGAGATCCTTGTACAAGAGATTAGAGGAATCTCAGTGCCACAGGTAATAGAACTCTCCAGCTTTGCTGTACCTTCCAGCCTTCCCTTCTATATATGGCTTGAGGAGCTGCATCATTAACCCAGTGCCTCCCAATGGCCAGCAGTGTCCTCTTGCAGGTAAGTTGATATATGCAATGTGAGCTGAAGCTATGGCCCCTCTCTCATCCTGAGGCTGTGTCCTTCCTCTCTCCCCATTTCTTTCCAACTCATTCCTTTGAGTAAGTTCCTTCAGCCTGCATTTGAGGGCAAGGACAGAAGGTAGTGCCTCTAAAAGAAATTGCGATTGTTATTTTTCATCTGGTAGCTTATAGTGCATGTTCACCTGTGGCTGAAATCCTCAGAGCTAGGGCGTAGCTCCAGGGACTCCTCAAAGGCCATGTGTCCTGCTGTAGCATGTGTCTGTGGTGGTTTTACCATGTAGCCATTGAAGCTTTGGCTTCAGAGTCCTTCATTTGCTGGGACCCTTACCAAGACTCTGACAGGAGCCTTGGCAAATGGATGCCGTGGCCATATGTCTTGGTAAGATTTGCAAAGTCAGGCATTTTAACCTCAACTGGTTAAAATCATACCTTTAAACATTTTTTAAAACTATTTCTCCTCAACAAACCTTTTTAGGAATAGTTTTCCTAATTGCCTCCCCCATGGTATTTTAATACCATCCATGGAGTATATATCTGTTGTGTATATATTGTGCTTTGTATATAAAAAAGATTAATATTTTTCACCCCTCCAAGAACTGACTTTTACATCCTTGAGGCGATATCATCCCCAGGAAGAACACATGGGTTAAGACAACTGTGTTCCTTCTGCTGCAGCTTCACTCGATCATACTTTTGTATCAGATGATTTTTGGAGTGGACATGTATTTGGGGAGCTAGCTAAGAGGGACTTGAGTTGGGAAACATTTAGTTTGGACTGAATGGAATATATTTATGAGGCTTGTAGTTACTTCCCTGTATAGTCAAGGTATTGCTAACAATTCCAACGTGGGTATAGCTTCCAAGAACACTACTACCACTTACTGTCTAGATCTCTCCAAAGTCTTAATAAGAAAAATATAGAAGCAAAGATCGGATCATCATATGAATGTGTCCTGGGGCATCCAGCCCAAGAAACGAGTGAATTTTGGACGGAAACAAGGTTTGAAATGTACAGGGCCAGAACTAGTCTTTGAGAAATTTTTCCAAATCTAATAGATCATATATGAAAAAGACTTTGCAGAGGTATTCTCCAACTTGACAACATTCTTAATTTATATTCATCATCAGTTACAAGCTGTAAAGATGAAAGAAACTTCTTACAGAATCAATAATAAAAACAAAATTCAGATTTTGGCTACAGGCATAAGAAATTCATCTGCATTAACCCTTCTGTAAGAATGACTAAGTGAGTCAAAAAAAAAAAAATAGACATACTTGCAGGCATGAGAAAGCTGCCAAATTGAATAGGACTTTAGGAGCCATGATCTGGAGCAGAAAGGACTCACCCTAAGGTAAGCTATATGTTCTGGGCTATTTTTCCTTTCAAGTCATTCACCAGTTCACAAGCCAGGCAGCACTCCGAGACTAAGAGGCTTGAGCAGAAAGTTGCTCAAACTGAGTTAGTATTCAAGGCCTCCCAAAGAAGCATGGTAGAGGAACATGCCCCTCCTTTTTCATTTCAAAAATAAATATTTCCCATTAGAACTCTAGAAATTTTGAAACATATTTAATTAAGCATATATCCATTCATGTTTAAAGAAATCTTAGCAAACTAGAAATAGAAGGAAACATATGTAATTTGAAAAGGCACATCAACAGCTAAAAACCTATTAAAATCATACTCGTTCATGAAATACTGAACACTTCTCACCTGATACTGGGAATGAGATGAGCAGAGCCCACATCACCAATTCTTATTAACCTTAAAGAAGAGGATCCCACCGGAGCAAAAATGCAAGAACAAGAGAGAAGAATCATCATATTTGGAAATGAAGAAACAAAAAGGTCATGATTTACACATGACATGACTGCATATCCAGATGATACAAAGAATCTACAAATTATCTATTTGTATTGCTAAGTTTTTTAGACAGCTTATTGTACAAAAATTAATTTTGTTCCTACATATTGGGAACCATTTAAAAATGAAATGGAGATGCCATGTATTACAGCATCAAAATATCCAAATATCTAGGAATAAACCTTTCAAAAGATGTACAAGCCCTCTCCAACATGCACTACATAATGATAATGAGGGACATTAAAGAATAGCTGGAAATGGAAGTAAAACTACATTCACACGTTGGAAGACTTGATATTGTTAAGAGAATATTAAGATGACCCTTGAATTGATGTGTAAATTCAATGCTATCTCAATCAACAGCCCAGAATGAATTCTCTTGGAATTTGATTAAACAAATTCAAAATGTACATAGAGATGAAAAGAACCAAGAAAACCCAAAGACAATTTTGCAAATGAAAAACAAAGCTCAAAGGCTTGGAACAGTGAGTTTAAAAGTTATCATGAAGCTACAACCATTAAGATAGTATTGACTTAATGCAAAGACAGACCGGAAGGGAATGGAGCGGGCAGAAAGAGACTCCCAAACTGGATTTATGCCAAGTTGGCCTTACTTTACAATGGGAAATGATCCCTCTATCAATAAATAGTGCTAAGTCAACTGGATATTCAAGAATGCAGCAAAACATATTCAGCCCATGATGTATATGAAATAAAAAAGAATTATAGAGATACAACATTTATTTATTAATTAAAATGTACTTTTTAGTGAATTTTTGCAATGTGGTATTTGTCTACATTAAAGATTTAGTGATTTGTTTTTATTTCTTTTCTTATGTATTCATTTTTAAACCACTCTTCTATCTGTAATTTTCTGTTATTTTTCTTAAAGAGGGCTCCTCAAATTGTATAAGCTTCAAATAAAATGCAAGATGGATAAAATGCAATTCTAGCTATATGAGCTTCATTTAACAAGTAGCTAAAGGAATGGGATGGTACAGCCAGAAAGTGGGATGTTGGACTTCAAGATTTCTGAGAAGTAGTCAGGATGGTTAAGATCCCAAGTATTGCCCTGGAGATGAACAGAAATTAGATTGGGGTTGAGGGATAAGTCACTGGCATGGACACGTTCAGAATTCAAAAACCTCATTTTTCAGTGAGTTACTCTAGATGCTGCACTTTCCTGGAATTTGATATGTCAAATCTAGCTGAGACTCCAACAAGGAGAGTTGAAGACCTGGAAGCAGGTCTTAACCCTTTCATAACGTTAGACCAGGTAACTTGGGAGGGTGGTAGATGACAGAGACATGAGAGGGTCAAGAGTTTTAGTATGATTTTTCCGACCTTGAGGTGGGTAAACTCCATAAATATTAAAGCAGCAGTTTAGAAACAATAGGGTTAACTAACCTTATCTTCTTCCGGCCAGTTCCCCATTCCCTCCATCACTCTGAGCATTGTCATAACAGATGAGCTTGTCTGCCCCCACCCCATAGAATGTGCACTTCTAAAGGGAACCAGTAAATGAACGAGTTATTAGGTCTATTTGTTTAACTAAATATAAGTTTTATGTGGGGGCTGTACTTTTAATCATTTTATCCTAATGCCTATTATATAGTACCAACTTTCTAAATGTTTGTTGCATTAAGGATGAAAAAAATCAATGATAACATATGTCACTACCTCTTTACTTCCCTTTATTTCCATAAGTATCACTGTCCCTTAACATCAATTTCCACCACTGGCTAGGATTACCTTCTCCTCCAGAGATATGCCATCAGTATTTATGAACGTGTGCTGGAATTTTTTTAGAATGGAGGTTCAGTGTTCTGGCTCACCTGGATTAATTTCTTTTTTAATCTGTACTTTGAAATTTATTGTCCTCCTTTTGTCAATAGCCCTTTTAAATTTTTCACCGACTCAGATTGATCTCAACTTTCTAGACTGACCTTAATGTCACTTGTGTGGATAAGGTAGCTTTCTGGATGTCAATATTTCATTTGGGGAATAAGAATGATTTTGTAGAGGTAAATCCCATCTCATAGCCAAATGTTTTTATATGAGGTCAATAGTCCTTTTACAGTGAAAGCACCATGATTTTCTTTGTTTGTTTAAATGCAACCTTTAAAACTTCAACCTTAAGACAGTTATTATGGACATATTCCCACTTATGAACCAAAATACATTTTTGTGTGTGTCTTTAAACCAGAGTTGATTTGGGGAAAATCGACAGAAAAATCTCACATCCTCCAGTGAGGCTAAGGAGTTGGCATGCTTTCTTTTACCATAACTCTGATTTAGGGGACAGAAACTAGCATTGATTAAGCATCCTCTATGAGTCAAGCAAGGAGCTAATCCCATGCTAAGATGACATTCTCTAATTTATTCTCTTTAATGACCTTACGATTTTAGCTTCCATTATTCCCACTTTAAAAATGAAGCTTCGAGAAATTAAGTAACCTGTCTGCATTTGGCTAGTCGGAGGCAGAGCCAGGACTCAAACCGTGGTTTTTCCAGCTTCCGTGGTCTTTCCCTCCATCACACTGCTTTGACTTCCATTCTGTTAAAAAAAGGAAAGGAAATCATGTCAAATTACTGGAAAGTAATCACAGTGCTTACATCTTGTCAGGTAAACAAAAAAAAGCCATTTATCAATTCAAGAATCTGCTTCCTACACTATTTATCACATCAATGAAGTTTCTCTACTTTGATCCACAGCCTTCTTCGCCTTCTTGGAGTACCTAGCAGGCATTTCCTTTATTTCACTCCGTTAGTATGTAGTAGTGATAGTGTCCCATCTCCTTGACCTCTTACATGTGCTTGTTTCCTTAAAAACTGATGATTTTTCCAAAGAAAATACTCTATTTATGCTTCTGTTACGTCCATCATTGCTTAGCCGAGAACTAGGATCACCACAGAACTACATCCAGCCCATGCTGGATTGAAAGAGATTTATATGGAAAAAAAGCACATTGTTTTAAAAAGATAAAGTACTAAACTATATTTGTACAATCTTTTAAGTTCATATTGGTTTTGGTGGTGACAAGGATATGGTGTTCCTTTCAACTTTTGATAACATTTTTGAACGCTTTGCTTGCCTTCACTTAATCATTGGCTAACTCATGTGGGGAGCACCATGAGCCGGCAAATCAGAAATGGTGGGGCTTTAACACCCAGCACTGCCACTGAATTACTCTAAGTCCCTGAGCGAGTTATTTTGCCTCTCTGACCCTCAGTTTCTTCAGTTGTAGGATAAAGGTAATGATAGTACCTGGCTCATAGGACTTAATATGATAATATCTATAACTAATATGATAATATCTATAAAGTATCTGAAATGGTATTTAGCAAATGATTGACACTTAGCAAATACATATTCCCTTTCTTCCATGAATATATTCCCAAAATCTATTCATATCTTTTCCAATTTACATATGAGGGAAATGAGGAATTTACAGGCACAACTTAGGTGCAGGCAGATCAATCTTTCTCATCAGTGTCTGCATATTTCCATGCTTTTTTCCCAGCTATACCTCTGTTGTACATTGTCCCCTACTCTGCTCCCATCTTCAGAACCAACCTCCAAAGCTATCTCCTTAGAAGATGAGCACTGTCGCTTCAAGCTCCCTCTCAGAGTATTGTTATGTCTGTTCAACATCTCTTACAATATTTATCATCTTCTACTGTCATAGATGTCACCTTTGTCTCATTTCATCCAAATACAAGTTCTGAGGCCTCCTCCTAAATACTTACATTGCATTTTGAGTTTCAAGGATGCCCTCTTTCTGTTTGGAGGGCTCCTGAATGTCCGGCAACACTGTAAAGACATCACTCCCCACATGCATCAGTTTGGTAAGGCCCAGCAAACCCTTGGAGCCCTGGCAGGCATGCCTTCTTAGACAATCAACAGCCAGTTTGCACAGGTCTCTGCATGAAAAGCACTCAGCAGATAGTGGTGAAAAGCATAGCTAATGGGCAGGCAACACAGGGTACCCCGTGGGTTTAAGAATGTCTCCCATTTCTTCCCTTCTGCTGCTAAAGGATGGGGTTAGGCAAGACCTCAATGCCGAGTCCTTTCTCCCTCACATTGCCCCCTTGGGTCTATAACCAATTCCCTCGCCACTCCAAACTCTTACCAGGGTAAGTCCCAAACTTATTTTTAGCCTGATAACCTTCATTTCCTATATTTATCCCTCCTGAATTCTTTCTTTCTGTTTTTCCACATCACTATCGAAGCATAAACTCTTTTTTTACTTCTATCAGGATCTTCTCTTTTGATTCTCGAAAACTTCAGCCAAACATTTCCTCTTATAAATCAAAAGCTTTTGCTTTCAATTATTGCGTCTGATGTGGGCTTCAAGAGCTTATTTTGAAGTCAGAAAAAAGTCAACATTTTTTTTCATCTCTGCTTTAATATTCCTGATTATCTGAGAATTATTTTGTGGATGCTTCTGGCTGAATAAGAAATGGTTACACACAAACAAGAGCAAAAGGAAAATTACCAAGGTTGATATTTCAGCATAATATATTTGACCTAACTTTGTATTACAGATATTTGTATACATCGTATCTTTTCTAAAAAGGGTAAATTTCTTCAAGTCAGAAGTTTAATCTTGTCTCTCTGTATCTTCTCAAAGTACCAAGCTTCTGGTCTTGCATAGAGTAAGTAAACAGTAAATATTTGTTGAATTAAATTGAAAAAGCACAATACGTGTTCTTTAAAATCCAAGGGCAAAGCCACATGGAAGAACACTGCAGTATGCTAATCAGTTGATCCAAAATAATGGTCATTTTAAAATTAAAAACATGCAGAGAATTGTATTAGCCTTGCTTAGAAGGCCATATTATAAAAACATGTTAGTAGGATAGGTGACACGAATTCAAATGTTTCTTACACATCCTACTGGAATTCTACATTCCATCTAAATAAATTATGACTTGTTTGATTAGTTGTACCTGTGCAACCAACTGAAAATCAGATTATTTATGTAAAACCAAGGAATATTAGTTAGAGCTATTGTAAGTGAAATTGAAAACTGTTCCTGTGATTTGAGGTGTATGAGATATTGCCTGCCTGAAATAATTCACCATTTTAGTTCATTTTTCTTCATATGGCTATTGTTTTTATCCAGGTGACAAAGGGGAAAAGGGTTTGCCTGGGATAACCGGAGGAAAGGGCAAAGCAGGTATGACATGCTCGGTTTTCTCTTAAATTTCTAGCATCATTCCAAATGTATTCATCTCAAAAATTTCATCTGTGAAATAAACAAGTTTTTCAACGTGCTTAACCTTGCTACAGATTTTACTCAAGCTACAGGAAAGGGAAGGGAACTTTCCTCTCTATCTGCCAGTGACTTTCCAAGCCCTGGGCTAGGAGATGATGGCACATACCATCCCAGGCATGAATACTGTGAGGAAGCTGACCAGCATATCAGAAAGCAGCCCTCACTCTCCTAGACCCAGAGGAAAATCCACAGTGGCCTCAGCAATAGGACGGCATTAGCATGCCTTACATTCCATCGCATCTCAACCAAATACAGCAAGCAGTTTGTCAGCAGCCAACCGGCCAGGTCTGGAAAGACCCCATGGCTACAGAACATGCCCCCAATGGCCAGGGGGGTCTCCCTGAGTACTGGGGGCTTCCTTCCAGGGCTGTGTGCAGGGAAAGAAAGTAGATGTTCCTGAGGGCTTTGGTTGGTTCTATCCACAGAAAGGTTGTAAGGACTAATTCTAAGAGTTATTTTAATTTCCTTATGTTTAATTATGAATATGGATCAGTAAAGCACAGATTTTTTTTTCTCCTTTGGCTAATAAAATTGTTTTTGCTTTCCAACTCCCAAAGAAAAAGCAAAAGGAAATGATTACAGGAAGCAGCTGTTAAATAGAAAAAGAGAATCATTTGAATTTCACATCATTTTCCTTACAATCCCACCTCTGTCACATATCAGTAGATAGTTGAAAAGGTAAAAGAGAAAGGGGAACGAATGGCGAAATTAAAATAATAGTTAATCCACAAATGGACAACTGGCTCTTGAAATGGTAAGTGGATTCCATTCACAGTATTTAAATTTAGTCCTTGAAACATTCAAGCTATAATCCAAGTGGATAATCAGAATGGACATTTAATTTCATCATGAAAGTTTCTCCTGTCTTGGGAGAGTTGTGTGAGTCAGTCAACAATGAGGTAACAGAAGACAGGACTGGATAAAAATATGTTTTAAGGAAGTTGTAAAGATCTTATTCTGAGATTGGACAGGCATGTTCTGTGTTGCAAAAAAATGCCAAATGGTCCACAATATGTGTGCAGTGGTTTGTCTTATCTACTCATCTTTTAAAAAATCTGGTTTAGAACTGTTTTAACTCACTCAAAACATTTGAAAAAGGTATTTTCAGAATTCCTAAGGCAATATAAATTGGAAACCTTGTTTTAAATAAAAGATGAAAAATAAAGCTATTTGCAGAGAGACAGCCAGATTAGAAAAAGATAGTAAATATTGGGAAGACAGTGATTGCTCTTCAACCAGTCTGCACGTGCTTCAACATGAATTCACGGTTTTTGAAATTTAAAAGGTACTGTATGTGATTGTGGAAGATACCGGAAAGTTGTGGGACAACTGGACATTAGTGTTGCTCGGCTTAAGACATCTATGAAGTTCATCAAGAATGGTACGTATATTCTCTCTAGCTTTGTGCTGCCTCTCAATTTAGTCTCTTACAACACTACAATTCCAATATTCCCAGCAGGAAATATCTTGGGCTGAGCAGGGCCACCAACTTAAAGGTCTTTCAGAATGCCAGTTATCCACTCAGACTCCAGGACACTTTACGTCCACCACACATAGTCATACACGTGGCCATGTCTGTGGAATATTGCTATATTTCTATGGGTAGAAAAGGTACTTTCGGAAGAGAGAGGAATGGAGAAAAGGGCAGATTTTGACAAGTCATACCTTAAGAATAAAAAGGGACAGCAAGAGTTAAACAAAGCTAGCATCTCAAAAAACAGAAGGCATAATAAAAGCAATAGCTGCTTTCTTGAGTATGTGGAATAATAATAATAACTATGATGTAGGTACTAAGATTTAACTGAAGATTTGAGAGATTGCCTTGCCCATAGATAACAGAGCTAATAAACAGTGGATCAGGGATTTAAATACAGGCTTCACTGATTTCTCAACCCTCACTACAAATTAATAGTTAACTTATGGCTTTCTCTAAATTTTGCCGCTTGCCTTATCAGTTATTTTTTGTTATCCCTTGTCCATTTCTCCTTAAACTAGGGCTTATGTGACCTCTTCTGAGACACTATGAATGAGAATCTATTGTAATTACAGTTGCAATTGGCTTCATCTTATTGTCCATTCATTTATTGTAATCCAGCTGTGTTTGTTATACATGGTTGGAAGCATGCATATGCCATCTTGTGTTCATCTTCATCTTGTCATGTCAGAGGCCCTGAAATGCCTGATGTGACCTAGCCACCCTAATTACAGCTCTGGTTATAACCCACACTAAGATGCTACCTCTGACATGCCTTGAACTCTCATGAATAAACCAGACCTCAGAGGTTCAACATTCAGCAGTAGTTCGTAACATTTGAGTGGTGACAGATTTCTGTGTGAATTTTCATTTATGGGCCCTAAAAAAATATGCTATACATAGATAGCGTATTATGGACTCAGGATGGTTCCAAGTCTCCAGCTCTGGCCTCAAGGTTACTCAGTAGCTCAATCTGCTTCATATGTCTGGACTGAACTGTAGATAGTCTTAATCTGTGAACATGTTCAACCCCAGGACCTTAGCCCAGAGTGGCCAAACTTCTGTATTATTTCCATATCTGTTCAATAATCTTTTATTGCACCATTACTGTTGCAGGCAACAGAGTAGCAAAGACACGGCCGTTGTTCTCAAGACATTCCAGTTCAGTACCAGGGACACACAAACAATCAGACTAGAAAATATTGAGTGCTATAAGGGAGGAACTGGAAGCGACAATGGAAACACAGGGAAAGCACACAAGAGTGCCTGTGTCTGCCCAGGGGCACTGGAAAGGCCCTTGTAGGAGAAGAGGCTCCCATTGAGGTGTAGATGATGAGCAGGAGTCTGCCAGCTAAAGCAGAGAGAAAACTTTCCAGGCATAGAAGTGGAAGAGAGAAGGGCATATAGTGGCAAAAGCATCAACTAGTATAGGAAAAGTAGTCTGAGATGAACTGGGTGGCAGCTCACATAACAAGTCTTTGTCAGCATAGCTCTCGGCTTCACAGTTGTGTGGGGAGTTAAGGAGGAAGAGTAGGGAGGACAAATGGTGGGGGGTTGGTCCCCATTTGATACCTGGGAAGGTGGAGAAGATATTAAACCTGCCTCATAAAATAGGGCCTTGAAAAATAACTGTTGAATGTTGAATAAATAAACTTATGTTGACCATAGTATACACTTGCCTTTTCTCTCTTTGAGTTATGTCATCATAGCCCTCTTTTCCTCTCTGCAAAGTCATAGCAGGGATTAGGGAAACTGAAGAGAAATTCTACTACATCGTGCAGGAGGAGAAGAACTACCGGGAATCCCTGACCCACTGCCGGATCCGGGGGGGCATGTTAGCCATGCCGAAGGACGAGGCTGCCAACACCCTCATCGCTGACTACGTGGCCAAGAGCGGCTTCTTCCGGGTGTTCATCGGGTTGAATGATCTGGAGAAGGAGGGGCAGTACGTGTTCACGGACAACACTCCACTGCAGAACTACAGCAACTGGAAGGACGGGGAGCCCAGCGACCCCCTTGGTCACGAGGACTGCGTGGAAATGCTGAGCTCCGGCAGGTGGAATGACACCGAGTGCCATCTTACCATGTACTTTGTCTGTGAGTTTCTCAAGAAGAAAAAGTAACTTCTCTCACGCTACCCATGTGTTGTTTCCCTGTGACTACCGTTGCAGTTATTTTTATCCATCTTTTCTTCCTAATTACACCTCTTACATGCGTTCTAAATCCAGTAGTAAATCTAAACTGAGGTTTGGAATCTCCATCGCCATGGTCTTCTGTGACGATTATGAACATGTCGTACAAGGCGTGTTATTGAACCAATAGCTCCCCAGGGTCCCAAAAAGAGAGTTTGAATTGCTTATGGTGCAGGAGGTGGTTGTCTGTGGCTCAAATGGAATGCTCGCTTGGCATTTGCTCTGCCACCTCTCCTTCAAGCCCTAAAACTCTCCTTTAAGCTTCTTAAGCTCATGGATAATCGGACAGTTGGTTGGTGATTAGGCTAACCTGCTAAGCTGCCATTGTTCAAAGCCAGACATACAGGAAGGCTGCTGTCAGGAATGCCAAGATATTACCTGTCTTTGAGCCCAAGATCCCCTTTCCTTTGACCAGCATCCATCATGACCATAGCCACACTCACAAGGTCCTCCTGTTTGCACAGACACAGAAATACTTCAACCCCAAGCCTCCATAGGAGGAACTTCTAGCCCAGGGACCTGTTCAGACCATATGGAATCATACAGACAGCTTTTGTGCTTCTGATAGACAGCCTTTACTAAGGTACACCAAGCAGCTGCCTTGGCCCCCTTTGTGTAGGCCCACAACTTAATCACAGGTCCCCAGATAGTAACTTTCTGATATGAGGAAAAGAGAACTTAAGAACTTGAAATTTTTAAAAATGAAAGGGTTTGTTCCCAAACAATATTATTTATAATCCTACTGCTAAATGTCCCCTGCTATTAATATGGCCCCATTTTCTCTAGTCTCATGTTTATCCATATGAACTTTCCTCCCCTTAGGTATGGGGAATGAAGGAAAGGGTTTGTGAAGTCTTCAGAAAACGCCCGAAGCTTCAAGGTGCTAGCAATGTAAAGTCTCTAAGTCCCCTCCTCCTTGCATCTAATAAATCACTCATGGTGACATTTTGTGGAAGGCCCTTTACTCTCCATAAATGTATATTGTAAGAGATGCTCTGTCCAGTACTCTGACATCACAGGAATATGTCAGGCATGGAGTTTGGAACATACCTAGGACTCACATATACTAAGCTGGTAAAATTCCACTTTGAACTGCAGATCAAAACTCAAAGCAGCTTTCATTTGAAATTTTAAAACAAGTAGTTCAACAGAACTCAAGATTATCCCCCCCCTTCTAAACTGCTGCTCCAGTTATAGTTTGTGACATATGATTAGACTGCTTAAAATGCTGGCAAAATGGTTAATGAAATAAGAGAAACAGATCAACAACATATGTTCTCCTTAAACCATCTGTCCATGATTTCACTCATGACTAACTGGTTATGAGAGAGGATTAAATTAGGCTGTTTCTGTGGGTTTATCAAGGGTCACAAACTCAGATCCAACAGAGGCCATGCAGATGACATAAATAATTGAACAGGTGGGGAGCCTAGGACTGAACACAGCTTGCCCTTCTAAAGGAACCAACCACCTGCTCCTCAGGCATTGCTATTTTTGCAATGGAAGACCCAGTGTTACTCCATGTTCTGCTATTTCAAGAGAAGTCAGAAAACCAGAAGTTTATAATATAGCTTCATCTCTTGCAATGTCAGCAGTAGTCAATTTCTAATTCGAATTTTAAGTCATACAAAACAGTCCACTAGCCAAATTCATGACCTTTGCACTTCTCACACCTGGGGGAAGCTCTGAAGGTTCTCGCCATGTTGAATGTCCAAAATCAAGGTCTCCCATTAATACGTTAATCAGTTCAGCTCAATCACAGGAGTTTATTCAATGTTTGCCATTCATCAGGTTAATAAACTAGTTACTTATTCAAAATTTTGAGAATGTGCATAATATGATATTTTGAAGGCAGGGCAATTTAATAAAAATTACAAAGCAGGACACCGTATTAAAGCCAGTATCCTTTGGTAGGATGCCAGCCAAGATCCTATGAGGAATATGAACCTAAAAAGATTTGGAGGATAAGAAAGGGATCAGAAGTGAAGAGAAAGGTAATAGGCAGCAACATTGCCTAGGGGCAGCTCAAATGGGGAATCTATATTCTGATTTGTTCTAAGCGCCCAAAGTATGAATATTTATTGTGTGTGCTGTAAGTGCTATTATTATTTCTATTATGATCATTATAATAATAACATTTCTCTCATTGACTCATCTTTGCTGCCAATGCTTCCAAGAGAGACAGTTTTAAAGAATAGGATTCATCCTGCAACCTTACCAGGAAGAGATTTCAAAGGCACCACACACTGAGATTTACTATGAAAAAACTTAAATTTTGTGAAGCACTTGGTGCTTTACAAAATAAAAGTCTCCACATGTCATTTTTCATTTGATTCTGATAAACTCTGTGAAGTAGGAAAAGCAGACATTTTTACTGCCATTTTCCCAATGAGATTACTGAAACCCAAGTGTGGGTAAAATTTGAATATTTCCAGAACAACTCACCTGGCTTTAGTACATCTCCATATCAAAAGGTGTTTCCAAGAGGTGGAGAGAAGTAGGCCATCTCCATATCAGTAGGTAATTAAATGGTTGAGTGGGGCATATCTAGACAGAGAGGTTAGGTGGGGCCCCTTCTGCAGCCTGTTCACAAGAGACATGGGAGAGCAGAAGTGGGCGACTGCTTGTAAGAAATAAACGGGTTTCTCCCCACCCGTTTATTTCAACCTTTGACTGATTTTGGTTTCAAAGGTAATTTGCCCCAGGATTTTCCCCCCGGAGTTACACTCCTCCTCACAGAGTGGCCGGACAGATAAAGAAGGTAATGAATAATGAGGTAAGCATCAGGGTGTCAGCCAGACCACGTTATATGGGTACGATAAAACTTAGCCATTACTACCAGGCACATGTTGAAAAGAAACAAACCGTATCTGAAGATACAGGCTTCCCCCACTATCTGAAAATAAAGTGTTCCTATGAAACCTTTTGCAAGCTGAAATCAAGTAAAGAGAAGAAGTAGTTGCCATTAAGGTATATGCAAACGTTTTTGAGTGTTCTCAAATCCAAAAAAAACCTGTCTTAGACTTTTCTGATACCTTAAGACACATCTTGCTGACCGATGCATAAAATAAATCACACAAAGCACAGATGCTCACAGACACAGTTCAAACCTATGGTGGCTTGACTCTGAGATGCTGAGTGTAGGTCCAGGGATAGAGCTTGGGGGCTGCTCCTGCAGCTCAGGGTGTGCACTGCCGCTATAGCAGCTTGCTGCAAAACAAATGCTGAACACTATTTTCCATTTTCAGAAAAGTGGAAATCCTATTAAATATTTTTGGATTAGCAAAACCAGGTATTAATGTAGGTCTTTTGTAAAAGTGAAGTGGCATAATGCAAACTTTTGAAAAGTGAGGGATACCTGTATATAAAAAATTACTTAAGTAACAAAATAAATGTATACAGCATATACACTATATATGTCTATACATGTATATATACACACATACGTATAAATATATATGCTCTACATTTGTATTTGTGTCTGTGTGTGTGTATACACAGAAAGGTAACTTTTTTATCCTCATTTCCAGATAAAATTTTCATCTTCAAGACAATGGCTATTCATGCCTGTCAAAAGATGCAATGCTGATGAGAAATAGAGCTGAGAGTCGTAATTGGATGTAATTGATTCTTAAACGGTCTATACTTTTTCTAAGATGCAGTTCATCTAAACCTATGTTAATCAAATAAAAAATAAATGTTTTTTTTTAACTTAAAAATGAACTCACTGACTTGTATTTCCTGGAGATTGTAAGGCCTTCATTATCTAGCAAAGTCCCTTAAAATTTGAGGGGACAAAGGTCATGTCCTTTCGAATGGAGATTACAAGGAAAAAAAACTATTTGCTTATAAATATCTTCAGGAATACAGGACTTCCTTTTACTCTACCCTGATGGTCACACAGTCCATATTTGAAAGTTTTAGTAATTTGCTAACCCCATTAGAAAGTTTTTCCTTATAGTAAACTAAAATACACTTCTCTCTAATTTGCACCCATTGTCCTTGTTCTGTCTTGTGCTGCTTATAACACTGAGGGGCCTGGTCCTCACACAAGCTGGGAAAGGCTCTGAATGAAATTACAGATGGGGCAGAGAGAACTGTCCTCACCATGGTAATAATCATGAAGGTTGTTTTCCAGTTTTACAGATTTCTCTAAAGCTAGATGGCATGCAGCACTTCCAGTGAATTCAGATTGTGTTTGGTGAGGCATGGGTGGGAGGGATGTGGGGTGGGAATGGTATTCAAAGTCATGTGGGGCATCTCAATCACAAATAACCTATTTATTAGGAGGGAGTACATGGCAGACAGGGTCAACCCACCAGGTAGGAGGCTGTTAAGTGGTGGATGATTTTGTAAGGCCCCAGGGAGAGGGTTCAGAGCAGGTGACCAGTGCCAGTGGGGGAAGGAAGTCAAAGCTGAGTCCAGGCACAGGAAGCCTCTGGGATGAACAATGGCTTAGGTGGATGCTGGAGTTCATCAGCTCATTAGTTCATCAAATGTATTTTACAGAGCATTTAACATGTGTTAAGTGGCACCATAATAAGGGCTGGAGACCCAGTGGAAAAGAAGACAGATCAGGTTTCTAGCCTCAAGGGCAGAACTGCCTCCCCTTGGGCCCATTGAACACCAGCCCTAAACACTGAGGCCCAAATTTATTCCATTGTCAGGGATGGAATATATAAATATATCCTATTTTTATTCCAGCTTCCTCTTCAACATAACATCTCTTCAAAGATATACTAAAATAAATTGGACAAGGGGATTTTTTTGTAAAAGTACCACATCACCCTTTCTTGAAGATCAATACTGACAATATCTTTACAAATACATTTACACATCCGTTTTGGCTGACTCACTTTGATGTGAGTCAAAAACAAAAAGTTCTCATATGAATATGCATACGCACCCACACCATTTCCTCCCAAGATAGAATGTATCCTTGTGGTTGTGCATAAGTGAACATTGACACCTGGTCAATGTTCCTTGTCTTATTTTTTCCTGGTGACCTACACCTGACATTCAGTGAAACCCGGATTTGCCGTGCATCATCAGTTTCATAATAAAATAGGGACAGACAGGGAGAAGGGAGGAGAACTGAGGCAGACATTTCACAATTTATTAAAATGCAAGTACAGAAACCCAAAAATTAACCACCATGTTGGTGTCTGCAGTTGGGAGATAATGCAGATTAATGTGCATCCACACAATTTTAAAGCTGTATAACCCTTTGGCATATGTGTTTTTCACTTTAGAACCCTTAAATGAATTTATCAATAGGTACCAGAGTCCAGCTCCAGCAGCAGGGGGTGAGGGGGGGGGACGGTGAAGCCCAAAAAGATGAGACGGAGTTGGTGCACAGAGAGACAGGACACAGAGTCAGATGGAGGTGGTCTCTCGACAAAGTGCCGATGACAGCTTTATTTATATCATTTTACACAAGGATGTGATTATTTTTTATTGTTCTGTTAATTAACTGGTAATAGGTAGTTGATTAATAGGTATAGGCAAGGTTTTTTCTTTCTTCTTTCTAATCCATTCATGGTTGGTCAAGTGTTAGACAGGTGATCGTTTTCTGTTCCTTCACCAAAACTTTTCCTAGCAACATGTACTCTATCATGTTTTATGTTTCTATGCAACGCAGTTTCTAAGTAGTGTATGTGACCGCAGGAGCGTGCAGTATGTAGCAGTGACTATGGAGTCTGTCAGCGCAGGGTGAAATACAGGTCACCTACTACCATAGTTAGCTAGGCAGGTATGATCATCTATATTTCTAATGCAATGGGTACATTTTATCCCCTCATAGTATTTATTCTATTGTAGGTAGATGCAAGATAAAGATAGAAAGCATGATTTAGTGCTGTTAGAAGGCAAGTATAGATGATCAGGTCTGTGCCTATAGACCAGGTATTAATCCAAGCCAGACAAGGGCAACAAAACATCCATGGGTGTAGACAATTTCTCTCAAGACTAGGGGGGTGAGGTTCTAAGCCTCACCTGTGTTGGCCCCCATTTTCTCACCTGATGGCCCCCCTGCGACTGTGCCTGTCTTAGGTTGTTCCTCCCTTGAGGAATCTTACCCGTCTCTGGCTAACCAGTCATCTTCCGGGGCCATACAGGGAGATGTAAAGCTGGTAAGTGAGAGAGAAGTAATGTTTTTTGAAAAGGTTAGTTTTTCACTTCTTTGCAGATTTATGTTCCATGGCTTCTATGCCCAGCACTTGTCTTGAGGTATCTTTACCACTTGGAAGAATTATGGTACTTGGTAATTTCACATATGAGGCACAAATTCTAGTAAAGGGCTGTAATTAGGAAGGAAGAAGAAAAACTATAGAAGTAGCAGACGGAAGAAAACATGAGAAGATTGATTAAGTGTCATACAGGGTTATTTCATTCAGTATTCCCCTATAACTCTATTTCTCTAATTTTCCTATAAAACTCTCCATCACTAATTTCACTAGCATTGCAAACAAGGGGGGCATTCCCACTTAAGTGGAGATGGGGTGGTCAATGTTTGACTAACTGCAGGTTTTGGTATTCTATGCCAAGATCGCCATCTGGCCCCTGTGTGTTCCATTCTTCAGGAGCACTGTCCTGAAAAGCTTCTGGGAAGTTTATGTTCTCCTCCTTTCCGTGCTGCTTATCAAAGTTTAGCTTAGTCTTTGGCAAAAATGCAAGCAAAAGCAAAGCCAATAGTATAATGGAGAAAAACAAAATCCAGGTGGGTAATAGGGGGAGCCAGCTGCGAAGGCCCCTGCTTTGTGGGGGGTCTTCCTCCAGCCTGAGCTTTGCTACACAGATTGAGTTGCATGGCTCCCGGCAAATAGGTAAGCCTTATTCTTTGTATGAACCTGGTTGGTGGGCCTTTGAGAGAGGGCATGGAGGTGAGACCTGTCTACAGTCCACCCTTCAATATACTGATAGAATATCAGTCCCAGGGAAGAAAGAGGTCTCATAATCTCTGTAAAGATGTTGAAAAGCTCAGAAAGGCAGAGAAACATTTTCGAAGCCTTGGAATGTCCCGTCCAGCGGGACCTAGTTATTTGTGGGGACGAGGGGGATCCGACCTGAAAGAAAATGGGGGCGAGAGAAGAGCGAAGGCAAGACAGTATTCTGATCAAGCCCTCAAATTTTATTGTAAGACGGGGGTAGATATACACCAGTGTTCAGGGGCAGAGTGGGCCATAGGATACTTGTAAGCAGGGGATTGGCTGCATAGCAGGGATGGCGCAGCGAGTTACATTCTGATTGGTATATGATAATGGGGAAGGAGGGGGAGAAGAGTATCTCTTGGCGCGCGCGGGCTCGCAGCTAATCTCCAGGAAGTGAAGCAGGAACCTCATGAACTGTGGCCATCTTGTTGTCTTTGTGTGGCTCCCAACATCTCCTCCCTTTCTATTTATTTCAGAAAGGTGGGCCTTAATCGAGTGAGGGAATAGAGGCCTGGCTCCTCCAGCAGGGTAACATTTCGCAAATGCTCTCGGTATCTTTTAGGGAGGAGAGGCAGAGCTGAAAGCCAAATTGATCTTAATATATCAAGGCTTTATGTACATATGGATACCAACCTCTATGCAAGCCAGGCGTATTCTCAGGGAGGACCAGAGAGGTTCTAGGAAGAACCCTCCCTTGCGGTACTTTGTCTCGCACTCATCTCGATGCCCATACCCTCATAGTTAGGGGTATGTCTGGTTCTGGCTGACCAGCATATGGGCCACATTAAGTACGGTGCCAGAATCGATGGTACCATGGTTGAGGCGCCTGTAAAGTTGAGAACCGGAGACCGGGAGCATTGGTTGGTTCGGTGTAAGACTCTTCATCACAGGCTGTAAGTCTGTGATAATGAACAGCAACCGCTGGCTTGACGAGCTGGTCAACCTGCTCTCGAATAAAAACTGTCAGTTTTCTTAAGGCCCAAGGGCCAAGAGACACTAAAAGGAAGAATCCTGCCAAGGGTCCAAGGATGGTGGGGATCAGAGTAGTTAACCAAGGGGTGGCAGAGGTCCAGTTTTTATACCAGGCCTCATCCTTTTCTCTTTGTTTTTGCCTGGCTTCTAGGTTTTTCTTAACTTTATCAATGCTATCTTGCACTAACCCTGTTTTGTCTTTATAGAAGCAACATTCTTCTTTAAGAGCAACGCAGAGGCCTCCTTCTTTCAGGAAAAGGAGGTCTAACCCTCGGCGATTTTGGAGCACTACCTCAGAGAGAGAGACAACAGATTCTTTCAGGCTGTCTAAACCTTCTTGCAGATTTTGTATGTCTTTATCAATAGCCTGACTAAGAGCATAATATTGTTGTTTAGAAGTAATTATGGAGGCAATGCCTGTTCCAGCCCCAGCTGCTCCTAATCCTAATATTACAGATAAGGTAATGGCGGTTACTGGCTCACGCTTAGTGCGAGTAGAGCCCGAGTAATATGGAAGGAGGTCTTCGGTGGGATGTATGGAAATCTTGGGCATGAGCATGACTAAAACACAATATTCATTGTTAGATATTAGCAAGCGCGGGTTAACAGAGGGCGTTATGCCAAAGGAGCAAGCAAAATAAGTACCGTTGGGCGCGACAAGGAATTCATAGGACAGCGGGGGTGAGAAGGAGCTGTTACAAATGGGTATTAGCTGAGGGGGTAGACGCAAGATGGGGCTATGTATACAGAGGCCTATTCCCGAAAGCTGCGTCAATGTGAGACCCGGAGAGGTCTCTGAAAAACGGGAGGGGTCTGACCAGCGAGTCTTGCTGGAGTCATTGGTAAGTATGAGGTCTGCTGAGGTGTTTACTAAAACTGCTATCCCTTCGTAAAACGGGGGAACGGGGGAGAAACATAACCAGCACTCGCTATATCCAGTGGAGTTAAGGGATTCTGCAGTCACATTAGCCAGGCCTTTAAGGATTTCGCCTGTAGAGGGTAAAACTGGGGGGAGCAAGGCCTGGAAAACAGTACTAGTAGACAGGGGAGAAGGGTTAGAAGGTCTTGGGTCTCTTGCCTTAGGGGCAATAGGGCCAAGGACAACGTGCTTGTTGGCGTTTGGAATGGATCGAATTAATTTGATTTTAAAAGTGAGCCCAGGGTCCTTTCCTGAAACATAAAGCCTTAGCCCCCATTCATGTCCCCTGAGCCATCCATCAATAGGGGCCCTTTTTCCCTTGTCAGTAAAGGCAATGGAGAGCGGTGTACATCGCCCCCTTGTGGATTGGGTGCTTTGACATTCTGGGGTAACAGTTGAGTTAGGCTTGGGATTCCAAGCCCTACTTACAGTTATATAATCCCAGGTGGAGCTAGGCTTCCAACTAGCATCTCCTGTAGTCTCACACCCCCAGGAGTCACAGAAATAGGAGTCTCTATATCCACATTTATAGTTAAGGGCTCGATCTCTATGAGCTCCCGGGCAAACATAAAATTCTGTTTCTCTGAGGTAGGTTCTCCTAGGGGTGTTGTTACACCCAGGAGAGGTGGTAGATTGTCCCTCAGGGTAGGTCTCAGGGGAGGTGGAAAAAGGAAAGTAAATGTCTGGGGTCCCCCAGGCTGCAGAAGCTCCAGCGGCCAAGTCACAGAGGTCAGGGGCAAGAACAGGCCATGGGGGGGAACTTGCTAAGGTAGAAGAACTGAAAACGACGTCTCCTGCTTCACTGGTGACTGTCCAGGTGAAATTGAAAATCTGATGGGTCCAAACGGGGCGAAAGGTCATGACGAGGGTCAATAGTGTACAAATCTTCATTTTTGCCTCCTGAAAATAAACAGAAAGGGAAGGCTTCTCAGGGGTTAATATGCCCTGGACTGGAATTATTATTGTTTTTGCCTCTATTTGTGTCTAGGAGTTTAATGAGCCTATCTGGGAGCCATCGGGCATTTTGTGCCTTAGCATCATATATACAAGCATGTCCTTTCCCCCATATGAGCACAGGGTCAGGCCCGTGCCATGTGTTGGTCATCGGATCTCTCCACATAGCCTGTGCATAATTATCTGCCGTGGAGGGATGCCAAAGGCGATCAGCAGCGGTTTTACCCGCGGAGTCATAAGTAAGGAAATTAAGAACAAACAGTGCATGATTTAGGAGTGTCTTTGCATTACCTGTTTTCGGATAGAGTACTTCTCCCCCCGACTGAAGTTTGAATAACATGTTTTTAAGGGTTAAGTGGGCTCTTTCAACAATGCCTTGGCCTTGGGGATTATAGGGAATTCCTGTTATGTGCTTAATACCTAACTGCGCACAGAACTGTTTAAAGCTAGAGCTGGCGTATCCAGGCCCATTGTCAGTTTTTAAGATTTTAGGTGGTGGTAGATATGCCAGGCATGAGAGAACATGGGTAATAACATTTTTAGTTGCCTCTCCCGTTTGCAAGGATGCACATAGGAAACCACTACATGTGTCAATAGACACATGGATATATTTTAATTTACCAAAGGGAGGGTAATGAGTGACATCCATTTGCCATATCTCTCCTGGAACCAACCCCCGGGGGTTGATTCCGTTATGAGGCTCTGGGAGGAGAGTTAGACATCCTTGACATTGCCGAACTATTTGGCGGGCCTGTTCTCGGGTGATTGAAAATTTGAGTCTAAGAGTATGAGCATTGAGATGATGTAGTTCATGAGCCCGTTGGGCTGCAGCCAAGGGTGAGTCTGACGTGACAGAGGCTACTAATTGAGTCGCCAGATCAACTCTGTCATTGCCTTTGGCAAGCGGCCCTGGAAGGCCAGTGTGAGCGCGTATGTGCCCGATGAAAAAAGGGGCATCGCGGTTTAGAATTAATTTTTGCAATTTTGCGAATAGGGGGGAAGCATTTGTAGAGGGACGTATGTAAGGCACTGTCTCTAATAGGGGAACAGAGGTTGCTACATAGGCACTGTCAGTGTAAAGGTTAAAGGGGGCATCTATTAAAAGCTCAAAAACTTTGATTATTGCAGTTAGTTCAACAAGTTGTGCAGAAGAGAGGTCTGTCTGTATTCGAGTAACTTGCCCATTAATACTGAAAGCGGCTATACCGGAGGAGGACCCATCAGAGAACACCATTACGGCCCCAGCAATTGGCGTGGTTTTAGTCCTCTTGGGAAAGACAACCGGGGTCTTTTGAAGGAACTGGACTAATCTGTCTGCAGGGTAATGATTGTCTATTGTCCCCTGGAAGGAGGTGCAGCTAATTGCCCAATCATCATCATGTTGAATAAGCCATTGTAATTGAGATGTATTGTATGGGAGGGTTATAACTTCAGGGTCTCTCCCAAACAACTTGAGAGCTGCCTCTCGGCCTAAACGTAAGAGGGCAGCAACTAATTGAGGATAGGTAGCTAAGACTCTAGGGGGGGAGGCTGGCAAATGAACCCAAAATAGTGGATGGTTTTGCCAAAGGACTCCTGTAGGGGAGAAGGGGGTAGGGAAAATGAGCAGCCACAAACTTAGATGTGGAGAGAAGTAGCTAATGGTCTGTTCAGAAATAGCCTGCTCTACAATGGTTAAAGCCCTTTGTGCTTCTGATGAAAGCGAGCGGGGGGAGGAAGGATCAGGGTCTCCACGTAGGACATCAAACAAGGGCTTTAACTCTCCGGTGGTCAGCTTTAAATAAGGCCTGAGCCAGTTGATGTCTCCTAGCAGACGCTGAAAATCATTAAGAGTGTTTAAGGAGCTTCTCTTTAACTGAATTTTTTGAGTGAGGATTTTATTAGAAAATAACTCAAAACCTAAAAAAAGTTGGGGGGGGTGGACCTGGACTTTTTCTGGGGAAATTTGTAGTCCTCGATCTCGGAGGGCAGTGACTAGCTGTTGACTGGCCGCATAGAGCTGTTGCTGGTCAGGACCGGCAAGAAGAATATCATCCATATAATGGATAATATACAAAGTGGGGAAGAGCAACCTAAAGGGGTCTATAGTCTGGGCTACAAACTTTTGGCAAAGAGTGGGGCTGTTGGCCATTCCTTGTGGGAGAACTCTCCACTGAAACCGGGGAGAAGGCCCTACACAATTGGTAATGGGTATACTAAAGGCAAAACGTTTGCAATCATCAGGATGCAAAGGTATGGAGAAAAAGCAATCTTTTAGATCAATTACTAATTTGACATACCCTTTAGGGATGGCTATTGGAGAGGGAATTCCCGGTTGTAATGCGCCCATAGAGACCATAGTCTTATTAACCGCCCTGAGGTCTTGTAGGAGCCTCCACTTGCCTGATTTCTTTTGGATTACAAAGATTGGGGTGTTCCAAGGGGATGTAGAAGGTTCAATATGTCCAGCAGCCAGCTGTTCCTGCACTAACTCTATGGCTGCATTTAATTTTGTAGTGGTAAGGGGCCATTGATCGATCCAGACAGGAACATCACTTTTCCAAGTAATCTTGTCTGCCTGGAGTGCAGGAGGAGCAACGGCCCTTACGAAAAATGTTTTTCAAACCCTAAACCTGAGCGGTCTATCTTAGGCGTGGCCAGTATCGGGTTGGGATCTCCCTGTTTTAGTTTGCCCAACCCCTGACCAGGGAGGTAACCCTGTGAAAGCATCTGCTGTGTTACAACTTCATTAGGGCTACACATGATGACCTTCATTTGAGAAAGGATATCTCTTCCCCAAAGATTTACCGGCAACCCAGGAACTACGAAGGGTTGAATGAATCCGGTATTTCCTTCTTCATCTTCCCAGTTTAATAACTGTGAGCTCTGTAAGGTGTTTCTTGACTGCCCAATTCCTTGTAGATGGGTCAAGGAAGCGTGTAAGGGCCAGCTGGAGGGCCATGAAGCCTGAGATATGACCGTAGAGTCGGCCCCCGAATCTAAAATTCCTTCAAATACTTTTCCTTGGATCTTAAGTTTAAGAGTGGGGCGTTCTTTAGTAATAGCTTGGATCCAATATAAGTCTGAAGAACCTGGGGTAGAGGAGCCTCGCTGCTTATGAATAGCAGGGTGAGATGTACTTAAAGGGAGGGGGAGCGCCTGCGCAAGGCGCTGACCTTTCATAATGCTGACAGGGCACTGGGGGGCACTAGCAAGAATTTTTATTTCTCCAGTATAGTCATTGTCAACTAAGGAAGGGTGGACAATAAGGCCGTTTATTGTGGTGGAAGCTCGCCCTAAAATTAGAAAATAAGTATCTTTGGGAGGTGGGCCATAAATTCCTGTGGAAATAATTGTAATTCCCTCTTCAGGCGTTAATATTGTTGAGGAGGAGGCACAGAGGTCAAGTCCTGCACTCCCGGGTGTGGCCCGATAGAGGGCGGGAGTGCTACAGCTAGGCTGTTCCCCGAGGCCGGCTGAAATGGAATTGGCTGGGGGGCCCGGGGCTGGCCCCTCAGCCCGTTTCCCTGAAAAGGGGGGGTGAAAGGATTTGTGGTACTGTAAAAAGGATTTGTTGGATTGTTACGGCACTCTTTGGCCCAGTGCCGCCCCTTATGGCAGCGAGGGCAAATACCGGGGACTGACCCAACTCTAGGAGGAGGAGCTGTGGTAGGGCATTGGCGAGCGAAATGGCCTGGCTGTCCACATTTAAAGCAGTTACGCATAGGCGGTGCGCCCCTGGGGAAGGAAGGAGGATAAGAAGCCGGGGGAGTTTGAACAGCGGCACCTACAGCTAAAAGGGCTTGGACTTTGGATGTAAAAGGATCGACATCTCTACACATTCTCAGCATTTCATCAAGAGTTTTGTCTCGAGTCTTACCGCGGAGGACGGCTCGACATGCCGAATTGGCGTTTTCATAGGCTAGCTGTTTTACAATCTTATCATTGGCAGCCGCGGAACCAAGGGTCCTTTCGGCGGCCTCTAACAGTCTGCTAACAAATTCGCTATAGTCTTCTTGCGAGCTTTGAGTGATCTTAGTTAGAGGAGTGTTAGCAGTCCCGGAAGCAGGGAGTGATATCCAAGCGCCCAAGGCGGCATCTTTCACTTGAGATAAAAGACCAAGGGGAAGGCGCTGCTGCCTGGTTTCAGAGATATATCTGCCCTGTCCCGTAAGCTTATCAAAAGTCCAGGACGCTGTTGGGGAATGAGGGTCTTTTACATTGGCAGCAGCGATGGTCTGACAGCGGTCAGCAAAATCTGCCTTCCAAGTTAAAAACTGACCACGGGTAAGCACAGCCTGGACTATACGCAGCCATTCACCTGGGAGTAAATGTCCTCCTTGAGACAGCGAATCAAGAACAGAAAGGGTAAAAGGGGCATTGGGGCCATAAGCTTTAACGGCCGCGTTCAGCTCTTTTAAGCTTTTGAAATGGATTTTGTGAAATTCTCTAGGGCCATCAGCAGGCTCGGCCGGCTCTGGCTCAGCCTGCTCCTCTCCCTCACTTTCTATTTCCTGAGCAGCAGGGGCGTCTTCGCCGTCGCTTTCAAGATCGCCCTCTTCCGGACTATGTGTTGTGGAGGTGGGGCCAGAGCGGGCGGAGGCCCGGGTAAGAACAGGAAAGAGCAGTTTTTTAGGTTGTTTTTTAGGTTTTGTGGCTGTAAGCGGTTTCTTAGAGAGGCCCCTTTGCGAATATAATGCGGGACGAACTGGTTGGGAGACAACTAATTTTTGGAGATGGCAAGTTATTCTTTGTTCTACTATCTGTGCTATTAGGTCTTCAGTGCTGGTAGGGGGGCTAACAGGACCGGGAGCCGGAGGGGGTAGCGGAGGGGCCGACGGGGGCAAAAAGGCCGGGGCGCAAACATTGGGAGGCTGAATAGAGGGAGTGTAAGAGGCTCTTTTCAAAACTGGGGGTGTGTAAGAAGGGGGGTTAAGCGACGGGGCGGCAAGAGGCCAATCTGGGTTGTGATACTTGGCCGCTTCGTCTTCTAGTTCAGCCGCGTCTCTCGGATCTAAAGGCTCGCCATTTTGGCTCTTAGTCACGACTGGAAAAACCTTTTGTGTATCGACAAAGTCCGAATCTCGAGGGAGAGGCGGATAAATGCAACATTTGGGAGGGGTATCATGGAGGGCACCGAGCAAAGATGGTGTCGGACTAGGGGAGGGGGATTTAGCTGATTTTGGGGCAGGGGGATCACTCGAAAGAGACGATTTTGAGGCCGCCCGAGATAGGGGGCGGAGGCAATATTCTGCCACTGACAAGAGTTGACGTTTATCAGGGTCAGTATTTTCAACAATATCTCTGATAAGACCCCAATAGGAAAATACTGAAACAGGAACAGAGTCAGGGCCGTTTTTGATAAGATAATCATTTAAATCTCTACCTACTTTCTGCCATTTTTTAGGATGAATTTCGGGGCCATTAATGATAAACCACGGACAGACTTCATCAACAAAAATAAAAAACTTTACCAAGTCTTTCTTTTTAACTCGAACTCCTCTCTCCCTAAGTGAACTTTTTAGGTCTCTTATGAAGACCGCTTCTTTACTTAATTTAGTTCCCATTTTCTTGTAAGGCGGCCGGTACTCACCAGGGACGACGACTTCCGTGAGCGGCGAAAGGCGTCTCCTATTGTTTCATCAAGAAGGGGTCTGGCCAGACGATATCTTACTCGGGGGTCCGCCTGCGAAGGATCCGCGCCTCGAGCCCCACGTTGGGCGCCACTTGTCCCGTCCAGCGGGACCTAGTTATTTGTGGGGACGAGGGGGATCCGACCTGAAAGAAAATGGGGGCGAGAGAAGAGCGAAGGCAAGACAGTATTCTGATCAAGCCCTCAAATTTTATTGTAAGACGGGGGTAGATATACACCAGTGTTCAGGGGCAGAGTGGGCCATAGGATACTTGTAAGCAGGGGATTGGCTGCATAGCAGGGATGGCGCAGCGAGTTACATTCTGATTGGTATATGATAATGGGGAAGGAGGGGGAGAAGAGTATCTCTTGGCGCGCGCGGGCTCGCAGCTAATCTCCAGGAAGTGAAGCAGGAACCTCATGAACTGTGGCCATCTTGTTGTCTTTGTGTGGCTCCCAACATTGGAAAGATGAGGTAAGGGGAGACATAATTGCAAAACATATTCAATTTCAATCCAAGTAAGTCTAGGTGAATATTTTCACTAAGGATAGTCAACATAATATAGAATTATGTGAGACTCTTCCTTACTAGATCACAGTTTTTCATGATATTTCCTAAATCAACCACAGAAGGTGATTCTGGAGAAGCTTACCAGGAGAAGCAAATGTGTTTTTGGATGCTTCCTGGAAATTTTTATGTCTAAAAATATTTTCCCCAAATCTATTGTTTTGCATGACTGTCTTTGACTTTGTTGACCTTGGCACTTCCCAGGGACTCAAGATCCAGGCTGGATGAAGGATTTTTATCCTGGTACTTAAAAGCACCACTATTCTCTTTTCCACAGAATAGGTAAATTACCTTTGCCCTAACTGATCTCAGGGCTTAAAGAATAGAGTGAACAAATGCAAACAGCTAGTTCCAATTTTGTTCACTACACTTGAGGAAAGGGAGATAATTTGATGTATCAAAAAATACATTTTGAGACACTGGAATGAAATACCAAAAAGCACAGTCTTTTAAGAAGCTTGGAAATATTTCTCCTGGGTTTCCTAATACTAAACACCCCTATATAGATAGATTTTATTTAAAAAAGAATAAGGCAGAGGGTAAATATATATGTTTGTGGCTCCACCTTTGAAGATGCAAGAGAAAAAATAACTAAACTCCTCTTTCCTCAGATAATCTATCTCATTGGGGGTGGGATTACCCTCTCCTTCTCTTTTAAAAAGTTGTGTTTTAAGTTTCCCTTACATTTTCAAAAAAATGAGGAGCTCCCTAAGCATTATGTTCTGGCCTCTCCAACTCATGCCTTTATGAATTATCAAGGTAATATTTGCAGGATGAAATTATACATGAGCAAAGGATGTGTTTCCTTGTCTTATTTTTTCCTGGTGACCTACACCTGACATCCAGTGAAACCCAGATAAACCATCAGTTCCATATGGACAGAAATTACACAATATCTGGGCCCCGGTATGCAAGCTCCTTATAGTGGAAATCTGTACCATCAAATTGTCTGCAATACTCTGAAATAATTTGCTGCTTGGGATTCTGAAATATCCTTGCACTTAACTTGATCCTTATGGCCCATTATTACCTGGGAATTTCTAGTCATAGTCGTTGGGAAATGTCCTCACCCTGTGTCAAAGAATGATTACCAAGAGCTATGGGGGTTATAGATCATTAATTCCTTTACTGTTAACATGGCTTCTTGCACTGACACCCAATGATGAACAGCAGAAGACAGATTCATCTTATTTTGTACAAATATCACTGGAAGTAAACCCACCCTCATGTAGGTTTATGCACTCAATGCCCACAGGGGATCTTCGGTTAAGCCTTTGTTCTAGTGAATCTCCTTCCCATCAAGTTCATTAACATCCACTTCAACTCAACAAAACCACACAAGCTAATACCCTAACTGGTATCTCAGCTCCTAGAAATATTTGTCCTGACCGAAATCCATTTTTACAGGTATATTGTCCAGCTTCAGTCTCAAACACTTTTTATCATACTCCTACTGGAAGTTCTCGGCTGAAACTGGGCTGTGGTAAAGGATAATGTGGAGAATATTCAGTCCCAGACAGGCAGAACCTGGGATACCCATTGGACTTTGGAAGTCTCAGGAGACTAAATCTTTGAGTCTTTGTCACATTTGATCATTGATCATTTTCTGTATCCCTGGTCTTCCAGGAACTTCCTCAGAAATCTCATGTTTAATGTTTAATCAACTACATCTTCCCTAAAGGTGCCTGGTGGGCACTGGGCCTCTGCCATGACCTCATCGTCTGTGTGATCAGCAGTCCCATGCACTGCCCCTTCGACTTACTGTGCACTCCAGGGAGATGTGGGCTTCTGCTTTCTAGTTCTGTGTTCACTTTCTCAGCATCCGGCCTCTCTACTAAACCTGATCTTTCCCACTATTTCAGGAAAATGAAGAGTATTCTCTAACCCAGCTCCTTTAAAATCCATCAGCATAAATTTCTCTTTTATTTCTCATTAGTGGAATGTTTCCGATAAGTCTTTGATTCTTTTTCTACTATGTACCAGGCTTAGCACTATAGCACTAGCCCACTGTGACGTGAGGGAGGTGCTGTATTATCCTTGTTTCTTCTCTTTCCGCATAAGCTTTTAGATCTATTTTACCATCCAGCTCATGATGCTAAAACATCTTAGACTTAGCTCAAAGAAATCAGGAATCAATTCAAGGACTGAAGAAACAAAACTCACCAATGCTTTACTAATTATTAAGAGTGAAATCTACCAAATTATACATCTGAGCCAGTTTCCTTCCTATTGCTCACTAGAATTCACTCAAAACAGTAGCAACATTCAGCAGCTCCACATGAGGTGAGAAGTATAATATGTCTGAGAAGTTCTGAGCAATTAAGTTTCTTCCTTTTCAAAAGGTCTTGTCAGAAATGGCATATGCTGCTATATAAGACAGTAATTCTGAAACTCAGCAAGTTTTGTATACGGTCATATATACCTAACGACCACATTCCAGGACTTGAAATTCTTCTCTGCTAGCTAACTTTGCAATTTTGCTTCATCTGAGCATCATAAGACATAGCCATTTCCCATTTATGTTCTCTTAGGCACTTTGCACAACAGTCTTGGGCATAGAGATAGGATTTGAAAGTACAAAAATGGGTGAGGTTGCTTAAAGTACGATTGCTGAGTGAGAAGAGCAGATATCCAAGGGCTGAGATCTGAATTATTCTACTATTTAAGGGTTGGGGGGAAGGAAAGGGTATGGTTTCTTGAGGAACACTGATAAAGAGTGGTCAAAGGACTAGTAATAAAATCAGGAATGTTTCAGGAAAAGGGGGCAGTAAACTTTATTGACTGTCTCTGAGGATTCTAGTAAAAAAAAACAATGATTAAAAAATATATTGGATTTGTCAACATGAAGTAACAGGGAACTTAGCAAAAGAAGTCTCTGTAGTATGAGGAAGGCAGAAGACAAAGTCAATTTAGATTGATGGGGAAATGGGCTGCCAAGAGGAAAAGATGGTGTATATAGAAAATGTTCTCGGGAAGTTTGCCTGTAAAAAGCAGAGTTGAAACAACTGATCAAGAATGGGCTGAGGCATTGTCATTCAAAATAATAATAATAACTGATATAATTTGAGTGTTATGCTAAGCATTTTACATGTGGTTTTAATTTAATCCACAAATGAACCCTATGTGTGTGGCACATACTCTTATTATCTCCATTTTATCAATAAGCAAATTGAGGCACAGAGATTAAGTAACATCCCTAAGGTCACCATGCTGGGATTTCAACGCAGGCGGTGTTTACATTATTAACTACTGCACTACTCTGTCTCGCCATAAGGAAAAGGCCATATTTGGAAGCCCTAGAGTTCTTACTATTGCTTTGCTACTTGTGACCTGTATGACTGCTTACCACTCACTTAACTTTTCTGAGATTGTTGTCTGTAATATGGTTCATATATTGATGGATGTATGGAAAAGAGGAAAAAGTACAAAAAGAGTAGTTTCACAACACCTCCATAAGTCATGAATAGGTTTGAACTCAGGAACATCTCATCCATTCCTCAAAAGGAATAAATGGATGTTTTAAGAGTTCTGAGGACTATTCTCTTTTCTGTCCCTCAGAAGGCAAGGAAAAATACAGCATCACATAAAGGAAATGATTCGAATAGAGACAGAGTGTTCCAGGGGGATCTGATTGCAAACACTTAATGTCAAACGTGATGAAAACTCTAAAAAGACCTTGAGAGGCAACTGCTCTGACTGAGAAAAGGAAAAAAATGACATGAGTGAGACAACTGCGGTCCCCTGGCCTGGAGTTATATGATCCTGGGATGGAGTGTGATGGGAAGATGGAGAGCACGGCATCTCCTTAAAGGACACTGTGAGTGCCGCTGGAGGGAAGCATGGCCATGCGGTGAGGACGTCAACTCTTTTGCTTGGCATTCTGAAACATCTAAGTGCCTTTGCCATAGAAACAGTATTCTAGATGGGAAAATCTATTCTCCAGCCATTTTAAACAGCTCCTATCTTTCTCTCTTATTACTGTGATATATGTAACAGGATATGTTGCTTTTATTTAATTTTAAAAATAAAACATCGTTTATTCCATGATGGCAATGATTTTCTAACTTTTGCAATTATAAAGCCACAAAAGTCTTGCCTGCAATCCTATATCCTGCCCTTGTACTACTATAGAATAAATATAATAAATGAATTATACTCATGAGATAACATATTATGAAACTTAGATATTTGATGAATGAATAGGCACTCTTTGTCAGATGGCTGTTGCCTACATAGCAGCTTCTCCATTTACTGCCCTCTTCCAGGTACACACCCCAAATCTACACATGTACTAGAAGTTTCCACAACAGGTTCCTCTCTCTAACTTGTGTTTGTTGCTTTTGTGTCCGGTTCCCTGTTGTCTGCTTAGAGATCTTTCACTCCACCAGTGGAATGTAGCTCACACATCTCAGCTTCCTAAAGGCCCTCAGGGCTTTCTCCCAACTGCTGTCTGTCAGTACAGCTCTACATATTCCTGTCATGGCATTTTCTGTTGAGGGCAGGGATTATACCATATTGATCTCTGTAGCCCAAGGCAAAGTGTCCAGGATAGAATAAGTTACTGATACGTGTTTGCTCAGTAACTATCTTAGGAATGGTGAATCCAAGAATAGCATCTGAATGTCCAGGTGCCCCCTGGTCCTATATGTTCAAGGCAGCATTTTAGGAACTGCTGTAACCAGGCTCCTTACAGGAAAGAGATGGCACATGTAAATGAAGTAACTGAGGAGTCAAAAAGGGAAACCTTTTACAGAGGTGAAGTCAGAGTTAAGGGAAACCATCCAAGGGTAATGAAACATGTAGGGAAGCAACAGTGGGGCCTGAAGGGCCCTTGTGATGGACAGGTTGCCAGACCTGGAGAGAACTATGTGTGACGGCGACCTGGCAGAAGCTATGGCCTTAGCAGGAAGAAACCAACCTGCTGCCAGGCAGGGAGAGGTCTGGAGAGATCATTAGCTGAACTCAGGTCCCTCACTGCTCTCTGTTCCTACATAAGTGCTTCCCATTGGCCAATTCCAACCAGAAGCCAGGGGGTAAAGTATCCAGCTGTTGCTCTAAAATTCAACTCTGACCTTGGTGGAACCAGGTAGAGATGGAACTGGAGCTCAAACAAAAAAATCCAGCACAGAGAGTGGAGTCCAAACTCTCTTCTTTGGCAAGCTGAGGCTGATGAAGGCCTATTATGGATTCTGGGAACCAGCATAAGATAAGGAAGTTGGAAGAGCTTCAAAATTAGAAAGGTAGCAAACAGTCAACAACCAGTCCTAAAAGGGCATCAGCCTAAAGACATAGGCAGAACAGCAGATACCAGGTGTGAGGCAATGGGATGTGAACCCAAGATGGAACAGGAGAGTTTTCATAGAAAACTAAAAGGTATGACCAGAAGAAATTCTCTAAAACAAGAGAGCTGTGTTTACAAAATAGCTACAGATGTTTTTACAGAAGAGCAGCAGATATATTCATAGGTGAAGAAGGAACTACCAATTGTGCAGAGCTGGGTTTGACAGATACAAAGGACAAGATACCATTCCTAACTTCAGGAGCTTTCTAAATTGCTAGAGCAATTCAAGAGTGCTGCCTGCCCACTGGCATATCCTGGCATTTCAGGTCTCAGAAAACTTGCCTGTGATCCTCAATCCTTAAGAAACATTTTTGGAATATTTCCACAAGACCCTGACATCATAGACATATGCTTCAAAAGTGATATGTATAATGATGTATAATAATATAATAAAATATTAACATTATCTACTAATTGATCAATAATATATTATAATTGTTTGGAATATTCATCCTTACAAATCATAGGTCTGAATTTTGTTCTTCAATCCAGTGCCTAAGACCAGTGGGTTTTTAGATACAAATATCAGAAGGCACCAATACCTATCTTACAAATTTTAAAATGCCTCCTACACCCCTTCTTTCCTTCTGTTCTCTCTCACCATCCAGTTTCTCAGTTAATTTAGACACGCAAACTTATCTCTGCCAAGTGATTCAGCCCAGGGAAGCTGAAGTATGTCAATGTTACAAAAATAGATTTATTTGCAGTTCCATATCTTATCTCAAAAATTCATCTAAATGTCACCATCTAATCTGCAATAGAATGTGTTGATTTTAATATCAGGCAATGTGTCTACCAGGCAGTTAAGTAAAAGTAGTGATAAAGAAATACAGGCCAAATTTCTCCTTTGCACTCACCGCATCTCCTTGGCACACTGCTCTGAGTGCCTCAGTCCAGTAAACAAGGCTGTGCTTACTGCCTCCCACAGAAATCAAGCTTGGGTAAGACTGTGGGGATATAACTGCCAGCTAGAAATCAACCCTGATGTGTCTGTGTCACCTTCATAGGCACTGAAGTTTCAGTTTCCCTGAGTGTTTTGATAATTACTAGAAATTTCCCAAATGAGGAACTAGCAATTACAGTTTTCCAAAAAGTAACTCCCACAAATTGCTGTAACGTCCATAGAGATCTTATTGTCTATTTTTTTTTAATCAAGTGTGCGTCCTTGAAGTGAAAAGGGCTTTTCTTTTTTTTTACATATATAGTGTTTATCCCAGTATGCCGTACTTCAGATACTGAATCACATGCTTCTTGAGAATCAAGCCCTCCAATGGCATGCACAAGGCCTGACACAAAAGATGCTTTGATAATCCACTGTAGAACTGAACCAGTGATACTGAACTGGCATGGATGATATTTTGGCACCTTCCAGCAATTCTGTGTCAGATTCAGTTTTATCTCTTCTATAGGAGTGTAATGCTCACCACATCTATTGACTCAGCCATCTCTCTATGCCCTTCAAACATTTTCCTCATGAGGTCAACTTGATTATCCTGCCCCAGGTTGAAATACTCTTTCCAATTCCTTTAAAAGCTTACTTTCTCTGTAGTGATTGTAAGATTATAAGCCTTGGTGGGCAAATTTTAACTGGGAAAAATTAAACTAGATTCACTGATCACCTGAGTGCCAGAAATTAAGTTCTTTAAAGACAGTAGCTACTATAATTCCTCCCCAAAACCCTGTGAGTTAGGGATTATATCTCCATTTTATAATGATGAAATTAAGGAAATACAAAGATGACAGAGGTAGAATGGAATCATTGGTCTTCTCAACTCCCAGACACATCCTCTTTCCACCACAGCCCATTGTCTCCATGCTGGGCCATGTTCTGGAAAAAGCCTTAAAGCCCAGGAGGCATAACAAGCAGTGGGAAGCCACAGAAATTCTCAGGCAGGAGGGGATGTTGGGGATAATAGGATTTTTGGAAGATAACCTTGAGACACTGTGTATTATAGAATGGAACGTGGAGGAGGCTTGTTGGGCTCCTGACAAGGAAAATATAAAATGGCATTTAATCTCTCTTAGCATATTCATTGGCGAGTCCTGGCATTAAAAGGGCTTTTTCTTAATGACTTAACGCAACATATTGCTGTAAATTGACACGTTTTGTAACTGGCAATTCAACAAGGCCATTAGCCCCTCTAAGAACATAAAATTGTCCAGGCTGGGGAATAAGTGTGTGGGTACTTTTTTATTCTGCTGACCCACCTCTTTCGTTCTATCTACAGGGAAGTCTCTCCTTGTTCATTATTCTCCTTGGCCACATCTGATGTGGGTGGGAGAGACCATGCTTTCCTTTGGGGCTGTTGGAAGCCTTGGAAGCCTGACTCTTTTCCTCAAAAGTTTGGGACCTAAAGATTGTTTTAGGTCTCATACAGTCCAAGGACTTTTTACACCAGAGCTGTGGTTTCTCTAGCAATGAAATCTCTTCAAAAATCCATAGGTTTCTGATCTTGCTTTCGGCTCCATGTGCCAGTAGCCACACACAGAGTTCTTTGGTAGGAAGAATTCTGAAACTTGATGTATTCCTCTGTTTCTTAATCTGTGACTGTCCCATTCCCACTCTCAAGTCCATGGTCATCTTGTTGAGGCCACTGGAAGTCTACATTCTTCATCTGATGTTTGCGATAGATCACTTTATTCAACTAATAAGTTTTATTAGATGTTCTTCTTGAATGTCTTCTGATGTGTCTTCTTTAACAATTTGGCATCTTCTAACATAGCAAGACCCCCAACTTCTGGACTCTATTTCTCTTTCAATTCTACTTATAAACAGCCAGTTCTTTCCTGATGTTTTTGTAATAACCTTGCCAAAGGCAGCCAATAAATAGCCAACACTAGTGCTCCCAATCCATTCATCCATTTCTTCTAAAACTACAAGCTAAAGACACCTGTTCTGTCCCCCAGTCTCTGATATTGACCCTTTTATTGTTTAATAATGAAGTCAATGCCATCTATTATTGTTTTATTTTGAAGCAATATGATATAAAATACCAATTTCTTTATTAGTCAGCATACACTAAGCTGTGTCTAAATAAATGAAACCTCAAATCATAGTGGTTGAATGCAGTAAAGTTTATTTCTTAATCATGTCATGTTGAAAACTGGTTGAGCAGCCCTTCTCCATCTCATGATGATCCCACAGGGAATCCCTGGCTTCCTTGGTTGCCACAGAAGAGAAAGAGAGAGCTGGAGGACTGCATGGGGTGATTTTGAAAGCCAAGCCTGGAAGGAGGTTACATCATTATTGCCTCCATTCCTCTGGCCAGAACTCAGCAGCTGGGCCCTACCTAGTTGCAGAAATGTAGCCTTTCTGTGTGATCTGAAAGTGGGAATATTGTTGTAAACATATATCATTTTCTCTGCTACAGTCAACTACAAACTAGTTGTTAAGTGTACAGGTTCTAATTTCACCATATTTTAGCCACAGGCCATTAAACAAGTTCCTGAGCCTGTGTGTGCCACATTTTCCTTCTCTGTAAAATAGGGGCATTAAAGGGATAATAACTACATCAGAGGGTAATAGTTTTTTATACATAAAGTAATTAGAATAAGCCTGGCACATTAAGTGTTATAAGGTTACATAAATGTTACATAGCATATTGTTGATGTCAGTACAGAGCACATGAGGATGATGAGCAAATGTACCATTTTATAGAAAGTCTATTTGACTAGGAAGTTGAATATTTTAAAATTCTAGCACACATGGATTAAGGCCAAAATAATGAGTACCTTCATGTCTAATTTTGTGTTCTTTCATTTTAGCTCATTTCAATTTTGCATGATTTCTTTTAGATCATGCACATCTTTGGTGTGCTAAACCAAAGCAATGAGACATTAGTGAAAGTTAGTCAGATGGCCCTCACACAAGGAGCATTCTTCTTCAAGGTTTCAGAAGAATTAATTATCTGATTAATGACTACCAAATTTACCAGGAAGTGAGTCTGTATGAGAAAATATTGTCTTTCATTCATAAAATAATGTATTCATTTATGAGGACTTAATAAGCATTTAGTATGTGCCAGACACCGAGTTAAACAGAAAAGCTGTACTTGATTGTCCCTAAGGCAATAGAAGTGTCTGTGAAGTAGAACTTATTATTCCTCACATTCTTATAAATAAGAATTTGGAGTTTGAAAGGGTACCATTGAAGCTCTACTTTTTCCATTTAACAGAGGAAATGATAGTAGAGTTAAGATTTGCATCCCAGACTGTCTTGTGCCAGCACCCAAAGTCCATTTGTTGCTATCTGTAGATTACCACAGAGCTTGATGGCATGAATGTAGTAATAATAATTATATAGCAATAATAATATATGTAAACATTGATACAGTCCTTACTACATACCAGAAACTATATGCTTTACATGTATTCATTCATTAATTGCTCACAACTGCCCTACTAGGTAAGCAGAATTTTATACCTATTTTTTATTGAATAATTGGCATACAATATTGTATTAGTTTCAGGTGTACAGCATACTGACTAGGTATGTATATACATTTCAAAATGATCACCACAGTAAGTCTAGTTACCATCTGACACCATACAAAGTTATTATAAGATTATTGATTATATTTCCCTATGCTATACATTACATCTCTGAGTCTTATTTATTTCATAACTGGAAAATTGTACCTCTTGATTGTCTTCACCTAGTTCATCCATCCCCCCTCCCCACTCCCTCTGCAACCACCAGTTTGTTCTCTGTATTTATGAGTCCTGTTTTGTTTGTTCAACTGTTTTGCTTTTTAGATACCACATGTAAGTGAAATCATGTAGTATTATCTCTCTCTGTCTAACTTATTTCACTTAGCATTATAACCTCTAGGTCCATCTATCCACTGTTGCAAATGGCAAGATTTCATTCTTTTTTTCTGGCTGAGTTATATTCTACCATACATACATACCACATCTTTATCCATTCATCTATCAATGGACCCTTAGGTTTTCTCCATATGTTGTCTAGTGTAAATAATGCTGAAATGAGCATAGAGGTGCATATGTCTTTCAAAGTAGTGCTTTCATTTTCTTTGGATAAATGAAGTGGAATTGCTGGATCATATGGTGGTTCTATTTTTAATTTTTTAAGGAACTTTCATATTGTTTTCTATAGTGGCTGCACCAATTTACATTCCCATCAACAGTGGATGAGGGCTCCCCTTTCTCACATCCTCTCCAACTGAAAGGGCAAGCTCCCAGATTCTATTTCAGCCAATCGGGACCTGGATACTATTTCACCCAATCGGAGCTTAGTCCCTCTCTCCCCTCCAGTCAGCAAGAACACCCACCACCCCTGGACCCTGCCAACTGACCAAAACCAAGACTCATCACCCCCCAACTACCCCCAGGCCCAGCCAATCAGCCAGGGCCATGGCCATCACACCCCCACACCACCCTGGAAACCCATAAAACCTTTGTTCTGGGGAAAAAGCACTCTTTTTCTCTGGCATCTTGCCACTGCGTTGGTGTAGATGAGAGATTGAGCTCGAGCTAGCTTGAATAAAGGCTCTTTGCTTTTGCATCAGTGTTGGCTCCTTGGTGGTCTTCTGGGATTCGTGACTTTGGGCACAACACAACACTTACTATTTATTGTATTTTTGATAAAGTCATTCTGATAGGTGTGAGGTCACATCTCATTGTGGGTTTTTTAATTCTTTTCTCAAGTATAGTTGATATACAATATGTATTGGTTTCAAGTATACAACACGGTGATTTGACAGTTATCTACTTTATTAGATGCTCACCCCAACTACACTAATTTCTCTTATAGTTAGTGATGTTGAACATATTTTCATGTGCCTGTTGTCCATCTGTATGTTTTCTTTAGAAAAATATCTATTCAGGTCCTCTGTCCATTTTTCAATCAGATTGGTTTGTTTATTTATTTATTTATTTATTTGACATTGAGTTGCATGAGTTTTTTATATATTCTGGATGTTAACCCTTATTGGATTATCCCTACTTACCGAGGAAAAAAAAAAAAAACCAGCTTAATTCTACAGGTACTGTAAAATAAATGAAAAACAATGCTACCTTTACTGTTTGACAAGCTTTTCATGTAAGTATAGAAAGAAGAAATAAAAAGAAAGAAAAAGAGAGAGAAAGAGAAATAAAGAAAAGAGAGAGAGAGAAAGAAGAAAGGAGAAGGAAAGAAAGAAAGAGACTAAGAGAGAGTGGGGAGCGAAGAAAGGAGGAAGGAGGGAAGAAAGGAGAGAAAAGGAAGGAAGGAATTAAGGATGGATGGAAGGGAAATTCCTGGCCAGAACTTGTTAAATACATGACAGTCTAGACCACTCAGGTAGAAATTAGGCTGTGCCACCTGTTGTAGGAAGAAAAGGCAGTTTAATTGGGTGTGGATTTGTGGAATAAACTTCAGTACATCTGTGGGTAAAATTGTAATATTTCTAGAATATCTCACCTGGCTTTAATGCATCCTCAGGGATGGAGAGAAGTGTGGCTTTACTTCATCTGCATAACAATAGGCATTCCTCAGGGGTGGAGAAATTTCATCTCCTTATCAATGGATAATTACCTGGGCAACCTGAGGCATATCTGAACCTAAGAGGTTAAGGGGAGAGCTGGTTGGCTTCTGCTGGAGCAGGAAATAGAAACAGCCCTTGACTGCAGTTTGTATGCAATAAATGCATTTTAAACTTTATTTCTCCCTTTGACTGATTTCAGTTTTAGAGGTATTTTGTCCCAGGAGTTCCTTTCCCCAGACTTACAACATCCTGATTCTTTTTACAAGATCTTTTTACAAGATCGCTGATTCTTTTTAACTTTAATCTTCCCTTTTATATTTTATAGAGTGGACAGAAATGACTTAGGAAACAGAAAATGGCAAATTATAATAAACTATTCCAAGATTTCAGATATGCTAAAGAATTCCACAGACTCAACCTAAATTTAGGAACAACAGATGAGAAACCAAGACCCTATCACAGGAAAAATAAAACAAGGTGAAACTGTCCATTGCCCTTTATGAAGTGAAAGCTGTTTTGCTTCATGTACTATGGAAATTGAGTACTGAAAGTGACTAATATATAAACAGAAGAGGTTTAGTCAGTGGTTCAAGTCTATCAGCAACAGCTTTGTATGCTGGAGGAGTGACATTTAGGTAATAAATATAATTTATACATGTATTTAAATGTCTGTTTATATATAATATAGCATAAATTTATATTTATATATAATATATATATAATTTATTGATCTCCTCAAATAAGCCAGGCACCATGTGAAACATTATCAATCATCTCATTTAGGACTCCTGACTGCACTTGAATGGTGTGTTATTATTTCCTCCCTGTGTAGATGAGGAAGTAGAAGTTAATCATCTATCCAAGGTTATACTTAGTAAGTAGTAGAGCTTCATCTGAACATAAATGGTCTGACTCTAGCGCCCACACTATTTTACTGCTCTCTGTCCACTTTGGAAGCCAACTTGCATTTGATAAGGGCACACTGGCAGCTGGCCCAAATGCAATTACTGTAAAGTTGAGGTGGAAGCAGAGAAATAAGGCAGCAGGTTACTGATTGACGTTGGTCAGACTTGAGCTAATAAGATGTCCAACTGTGGCTGTGTGATAGTGGGAAGGAAAAGGAAGAGGCAGACCCCAGAGCTGTTTAGGATATCGAATGGCCAGAATGTAGCATCCATTAAGCGCATACTGGAGGTAAAGGGGGACACAAAGGGAATCTTTAGGTTTCTGATTACATGATAAGCAAGTGTTTACCCCAAAAATGCATGAAGATTTACGAAACTTCTGTTAATTTTTTCCAGCAAGAAACTGTTGTATTTGATGTAACTGCCATTCTTTTTGAGATACCCATCAGGCAGATAAATATGTAGACGTGAAACTCAGGAGAGAGATCAGCCCCATAGAAGAAGATAATGGAAGTTGTTAGCTTGGAGGTGACACAGTATTGAATGTGGTTAAGGTCACTGAAAAGTGTACACAGAGTGTACAAGAAGACAGGGAACCATGGAGACAACCCTTGGATGTAGCCATCATTAAAGAGTTCTACCACGCTTCCCAAGATCAAGGCTTGATTTCTTTAAGACAATCTTTACTACTTGGTCCTGATTATTAAACAGTGTTTATACCAATAAATTATGTATAGATTCCAATAAGCATTATTTGAATACAGTAATGTAATAAGTAGAATTAAAAAAATACAACAAAATAATATAAACAAAAAATATAAAAATAAAATGCTACAAATATATAAATATATAACAAAATGATATAAAAATAATATAATAAATACTAACAGTATATAACATACAAATTGAGTAAATATAAAATGGGATATCAAAAATTAGATACTTTTATCATAAATCTGCCATTTGTGTGATTGTACTATTCATTAAGTGACTTTATTATAAAATATGATTTGCATGAACTATTGAAACTAAAGAAACAAAAATATCAGTGATTTTACCACTTGAAGACAACCTTTGTTCATAAATCAATTAATTTTCTTCTAGCAATTTGTGAAAAACATAAATATATTTAAATTATTTAAAATAAAATTAGAACAATGCTGTATATTTAGTTTGGGTTGTTTTTATTTGGTTATTAAGTTAAAATCAGTATGTACTAAAGCCCACACATTTTAGAAAAGCAGCTCAGTGAGTTTTGGCGAATGTGTATACCCATACACCCAACGCCCTCATGAAGACAGAGGCAAGTTCCATTACCCCGGAAACAGTCCTTATATTCCTTTCCAATCAATACCTCCAACCAGGGAAAACCCTGTTTTGATTTCTACACCCATGGGTTAGTTTTGTCTATTCCAGGACTTGTTTAAATGAGTGTGCAAAATGTACTCTTCCGGCTTGCTCCTTTTCATCAGCAAGCAAAATGTTTTGGAGATTCATCCATGTAGTTACATGCGTCAGTCATCCATACTACAAGTAGTCACAATTTGTTTATACATTCACCTGCTGGTAGATATTTGGGATGTTTTCAGTTTGGAGCTATTGTGAAGAAACTTCTCTGACCATGTTTTCACAAATTCGATTGACATAGGTTTTCGCTGCTTCTGGCTTTCAGAACTCTTAAGATGATAAACTTATGCTATTTCATGCCAGTGCATTTAATTTGTTACAGCAGCAAGAATATTTATTATTGATACATGTTTCCAATACTCTGAGAATATCTGCCATTATGAAACTTGCTCAACTTTGTAAAACTTAGAATATAATTGACATGGTGAGAAAACCATCCTGTTCCCCTGCTCTTCAGGCAAGTGTTAACAGTACCAGAGCCTCCCTTTCCCTGGCACTAATCACCACACCTAGTTCCTTTGGAATCCCACACTTAATTCTCTTGTGCAACAGCTTTAATCTACGTCCACTTTTAAACCCACTAACCTTTCTGCATTACCCCTTCTCCCAGTCACACTAAAACTTCACCTGTGTTCATAAGTGAAATTAGCATCGTCACTGAATCAGTCACGTGGGCTGAAAAGGAATATGTAGGATTAAAGGAGTTTTCTGATCTTTGGTCTCAAATGACAACATAAGCAGTAAAGCACATGGCCTTGATCCAACACTTCTTTATATATATTATGTATTTTTACTTCCTTGTGTCAAGAAACAGGTAATGCTTTACCAAGAATGTAGACTGACTGGTTTGATTAGTCTTATTTTTTTAATTTAATGAAAAGGAACAGAAAGCAAATGTTTTCTTTACTGTTGGTTTCATTAAAACCTACATGTCTATTGCTTTCACAAAAACTGAAAGATCCACTAAAGAGTAGGTATTTTTTCATAAAGAGGAAAAAAAAGGGAAATGGGGGCTTAAAATTTGGCTTTGTTATAGCAACACAGTAAATGCTAGTTCTGATTAAGAAAATACTTTTGTTATCAAGCTGCATTCTGGTTCATAAAATTTCCTGCATCTGTCTTGGAATAAAAGTTTCCCCCTCCTTTTTCCTGCCCAGGATAAATTGTATAAAGCATAGATTACAGAAATTTTCCATTTTCACGTAAACCTGAGTCAGGGGCCTGAAGGACAAAAAGCTCTTACATTGTGGTATCACTCTCCCTTTTTATTTTCTTGACAATTCACCACAGCATTGAATCAATATGTATAAAGTGCCTACTGTGGACAATATTCTGAAATGCCAAGCATATAGAGAGGATAAGACATAGTCCCAGCTAGCAACATGCCTTAAAAAAGGACAAATAAAATCTACTTGATATTTTTAAGGATTTTTTTTTTAATCTCAAATTCAACACTCAATTTTCAATGATTTGGGGGGAGGAGCTTACAAATTTAAAAAATACACCTATGTAAAGAAAGCACTTCTCCCACTCAAGGGCCATGATTAATAAGATGCATTAACAGGTGAACAACTTGTCCAGGTTTGCCCAAGAAAGTCCCAGTTTCAAAACTGAAAACTGTAAGCTGAAAACCACCTCAGTCCTGGGCAAGCTAGGACAGGTGGTCTCCCTACTTATACATGATCAGATTGAAGTTGGTTTCATTTTTAAAATACTCATTGGTTTTCTCATGCTTACCTAGCCCTCTGCTAGAAACAGTATATGAACTAATTATTGTTCAAACCAAGAGCTGGCTCTTTTTGACAAGGTGACACATACCATGTAACACTGTGTTTTAATGTGTTGCTATTTGAAAAAGTAACAAGAAAATTCTATGCCTTATACTTTTCAAATAATAAGGAAATGCAAACCTTCAAATCATCCAGCTCTCAGATGCAATTCCCCCCAGCAGTCATTTTGGTTTTGTAAGATCAGGTTGTCGCCTAATTGCATGAGAAATGTCAGGTGAACACAGCAATTTACAATTGCTGAGAGAACAATAACTTTGAATTATTTCACTTTGGGGCCTTGTATCTGTATTTTTAAGTGACAGCATGAATAAATACATTTTTACACTGATTTAGATTAAATGTTCCAGGACATGAGGGAAAAGTATACCATTCGCTTTCTCAAAAATGCTGTTAAAGTAATTTGGAACCTAAAACAAACACATTAACTCAATACAAGAATGCTATATTTTCCTTTCATGTAACTAATGAAAATTGGTGAGCTCTATTTGGCTTTCAAAATTGTACGATTATATTGGCTGATTTTATTGATTGAATGAAGTGCAGTACTCTTAGTATTTTTTTTTTTTTCACAAAGGTTGACAGCTGGATGATTATAATGTTCTAATGAAAGATTATATACAGGAATTCCTATTCATGTTTTTTCCTATTTGTATGTTTTTTTTAATCATGGTTTTCAAAATTTAACAGATTTTGACATCATTTGGTACCCTAAATTTAATGGTGATAAAATTATATTTAGCCAAAATAGAATCTCCAAATCTTTGAAGAGTCATTTATGATAACCTGGGGTTCTCAATAAAGAATTGCTAAGGAAACACTGCAAGCAACACAATTTGATTCACTGAAGATATCAAAGTTGTTATTAATATAAAAAATGACGCTTACTCATTCCCACAGTGGGATAGAGACATCTCAAATTTAACATGTGCTGAAAAGAACTGCTGATTTGATTTGGTTATTTCCCAGACCAGCGCCCCTTCCTCCTCGTGGCCTCTCTCAGTTCTATAAGTAGCATAGCCGCTCCCCTCAGTGAATGAGCCAGAGGCCCGGCTGTAATCACAATTCCCACTCTCTCCTCTCCATTCCCTCATGCCAGCTGCCACCAAGTCTGCTTTATTCTGTCATAAATACATCTGGAATCCATGTCCTTCCCTCCATCTCCACCCCTGCCACCTGACACCAGGACACCTCTGCTTCTCTCCTGGATCCCCGCAACAGCGCTTAACCTCTGTCAGGAAAAAAAATAGTAACAATGCTAAGAATACATGCTTCTGAGAAGTGCCTGGCCTTAACACTTGGATTGTCTAAAACAAAGACTTGATTTGTGGGTTGCAGGGCAAGCATTGTCCATCTGCGTTGCGTCTGAATAGTTTCATGAAATTACCTTGTGCCTTGGTAATGATCAAAAGAAATACCCTAAACTGTCTATTTTCGTATGTATTAATCTGTAAAATGTAACTAATGACATCATGGCTTGTATCTTTTATTGGAACACATATATAACCTTGTAAGAAAGTTCTCCTGTCTACAGCACTTCTCTTCTTTGGAAGGACTGTGTTTCTCAGGCAGCTGACCCAAACCTGGGCTCAAATAAAAGTCTAATAACTCTTTTCTGAAGTTTTACTCTAGGATTTCCTTTTCATTAATGCCATTCTAGCATTCTCTACTCTTGTCCACTCTAAGTCCATACATTAAAAGTATGCTTAAAATGTACTTTGGAGTCACATAACTAATTTTTTCAAAGTCCTGCAATGGTTCCCTATTAGAACAAAATCCAAATTGCTAACCCAGGCCTATAATACCCTGAAGGGATCAGCTGCGCCTATCATTTCAGGCTTATTTTCTGCTTTTTGGCACACTGCTGGCTGTATCTCCATAGATTCTTAGTCCCTTGGGGCTGCTATAACAAAAACACCATAAGCTGGGTAGCATATAAACAACAGAATTTTATTTCTCATAATTCTGGAGGCTGGGAAGTCCAAGATCAAAGCCCCAGCAGATTCTAAGTCTGGTAAGGACCCACTTCCTGGTTCATAGATGGCCATCTTTTTACTACATCCTTACATAGCAGAAGGGGCAAGCAAGCTCTCTGGGGTCTCCTTTATAAGGGCACAATCCCATTCAAGAGGGATCCATCCTTATGACCTAACCACCTCCCAAAGGCCCCTCCTAGACCATCACACTGAGGGGTAGGTTTCAACATACCAATTTAGAGGAAGGGGACACAAACCTCTGCTCTATTGCAGGTGGTCTTCCCATACACCTTCCCTCTTCTACCAGTTTCTCTCTTTTCTTGCACTGTTTCAATGTCACCTCCTCAGAGATGCCTCTCCTGACCACTCTACCCAGAATGGAATACTTACTTTCCACCTGGCATTTCTGATGACTTACAATCATTTGCTTATTTGCCTCTTCATTGTGTTTGGTGTCTTCCAACCATAAAAAAAAAATGTAAGCTCTGTGGAGCCAGAGGCTGGGTGCCTTGTCTACTTCCTATTTCTAGCACTCAAGCAATGTCTTAACAAAATGAGTGTTAAATTAGTGCCTGTTGCAAAGTAGGTACTTAGTGACATTTTGTTAATGAAAGCTAAACACTTTATATCATACCGTTTCATTCTTAGTGAGAGACATACTATAAACAGCACCATTTTACAGATGAGAAAACTGAAGCTTAAACTTTCTATCTGTGTAAATTCCCTGTATGATCACGCAGGAAGTGGCAACATCAGAATCAAACCACATCAGTCTGCTCTACTGCAAGGTTTTTAATGGCCTTGATAGTCTACAGGACTACAGGTTCTGAGCAGCTGGGACAAATCAAATGTGAGTCCTAAAAGCCCTTCTTCTGCTTGATCAGAATTACAATATTGTGATTTGTCTCATTTTACCAGTCCTTTTAATAAAAGCTGGAATTCTTCTATTTCAAAGGGGGCTTTGTGTCCTATAGGTTTCATGTACATCTCATTGTGAATAATTGAAATTACTAAATAACGTGGATTCCAAAATTCAGATAGGAAATTTGAATAGACTTAATGAAAACTATTCTGGAAGTAACAGGGGGAAAAGTAGTACTTCTTCCTGTTTTCCCTCGCTGCCATGATTGGTCAGACTCCTCCTCTTGTCTGGGCAATAGAGCCTTTATAATCTTCTCACAAGCTCAGTAACAAGACAGATTATGCATTTTCTATTAGAACAGATTATAGTTATTAGAAATATCCCTATAAAGATATCTTATTGGAATGTCAACCATGTTCTTGTTAAGTCTTGGGAGTGATGGGTTTAAGTAAGATGATTTTAGCAACCATCGGTAGAATCTCCATAAGGCAAAACTTGCCAAAATACCAAAAGTGACTCACTCACTCACCACATCGATGTTCACTCTCTCTTTCATACCCTTTCTGGATGGGTCGATAGGAAGAGAGATGTGTAGGGAAATCCTAGAATTTTATTATGGAATTTTATTCATGGTGAGCTGCCTCATCCATAGATCTACAATGTAGATGCCCCCATCTGGAATTTATTTGTATAAGAAACAACCAACTAGGAGACAAGTTATTCTAAGAGGAAAAGAGAATCGCATCACATGAAAAGCACAGAGTGCTATACCTAGTGTATCTCCAGAGAGGAGGCTTTCTCAGCATGGAACGCAGAGTGAATTTGCCCATTGGAGACCAAGAAAAGCCAATGAAGCTTTGTCACACTTAGGATTCCACTGCCTAAGTGGAATTGCTAGCTTGGTACCTGGAGAAAAGCGTGTGGAGTATTCACAATCAAAAGCTCTAAAATCTGCAGGAAATAGGATCAAGGGAAAGAGGAAGCATTATATTACTTGGAGAGACTAGAAGTAGCACACTTGGAATTTGCACTCTTTTCCTGGTTGGATGGCACCAGCAGCCAAAGGGACTGAAGGATGTACCGCAGACTCTCAGGGATGCCCAGAAATAACTGGGAGAGCTTCAGGTCCTGCAAAGGGAATGCGGCAACCGAGAAAATCTGATTTTTATAGTTAATGTGAACCCATTAACATCTCACAGATTGTATGGCCTAGGAAAATAGGGACCAAAGACAGTGCACATGCACATAAAGATTTTAAATCCCCCAAAAAGAATATTATGTTTCAATAGGTGGAGGTGAAATATGAAATATAAAAGGAACAGGAAAATTAGGTTAATGTTTCATATCACACAGAGTACATATTAAGGGAGAATGAATAAGATAAAGGTGTGTAAGTGTGTGTGTGTTTTCTGATGGGAAAGAAATACAATGTTCTACCTTTCCCAGTGTTATCTTCTTCGAGTTGTATTTCTATTCACTTTGATTCCATAGTGTGCCATGCTAATATCCTAAGCTCCCTTGTCTTTTTTGTCCTTACATCACTCTTCCATGGCAAATAGCCCACCAATAGCCAGGAATCCAGCTCTCCATCTCTTCTGTGACTAAGTTGATGAGTACTGCGGGGGAGAGGCCCGTCATGGGACAAGCTGACATCACTATGCATATGTGTGCAACATTCTCAGCTGAGCCCTTAGTACAGATCAAAGGGATTACCCTGTTGTTATAGTCATCATGCACATTATTTCCTTACAATAATTCTTTTTCTACACTTCTTAAACACTTCATGTCTCCTTCTTCCAACTCCTTCTCAGCAGATGACCTCAGGTAATCTCTAAATTCTCAGAAAAATAGAAACCATCAGATAAAGTTTGCCTCAACTTCCAGTCTTGAAATCCATAAAAATACTGAAATCTACTTCCAAATTTTTCTATCATTTTGATGACCTTCTTATGAACCTAGCACACTTACTTATCTCTCCTCACCATCATCAGTCAAATATGTGCACCTGTTCTTTACATGCATGTATGTATGTACGTATGTATTCTCCCTTCAGACTAACCACCTTCCAGTTTCTATCCCAACTCTTCTCCTTTCCAAAACAGAATTCTTCACAGTTGTCTATATTCCCTCTCTACCATTTCTCACTTTTCATTCCCCTCTTCACCTTCTCCTTCTACCATTCCATTAAAATTGTTCTTGCCAGGTTACTAATAATTTGAACTACTAAAAATTGTGCATTTAAAAGTGGGCATTACTAAAATATACTGTCCAGTCCTCATTTCATCTTTTCTCTTAGCCTTATTCAACAGAGATTTTTTTCTTGAAACAATCATTGCATTTGGCTTCCCTGATGCTTACGCTTTTGATTGTTTTCTTCTGTTTCTGTTGCTACACTCCAATATTGGGGCACATTCCTCCAGGCATCAGTGCAATACTGGGGTTCCTTGGGGCTCTCTCCAGTGCCACTGTCCTAGGCGATGCCTAACATTTTCAAAACTTCGGTTTCTCTATGTACCTCCTGCCCACATTGGTGTCTGAGCCTGTGGATACATCCAACTCTCCACTCAGCTTCTCCATTTGGATTTCTCACAAACACCTAGAGCTCTGCTTTCCCAAAGAATTCCTGCTCCTCCTGTTTCTCAAGGGCATTCATGAGACTATGTGTTCATCCCTGACCCTGACCTTCCTTTTATCACTTCCCATTGTTATCCAGTCCTTGCAATTCTACCTCTAAACGTTCCTGAATCCATTTCCTCCCCTCCGTCTCTGTTGGCACCGCTGGGGTAGATGTCTCCATCATCTGCTGTCTGGAACAACACAGTACATAAATAGTAGCTTTGTGACTGGTCTCCTACATATTATGTTGTTGCTCTTGTGTTGTGCTGATCCATTCTCCTCAGAGTAGCCAGTAGGGTCTCTTTAAAACCGTAATTGTGATCATCAAGCACCTCTGCTAAAGCCCTCTCTTAATTTCCTATTGTCTTTCAGATAAAGTCCAAACTCCTTAATAATGCTTTTAAGACCTTACAAGAATCAGCCCAGATCTGCTCCCTCCTCCTCTCATACAAGTGCCTTTTTTTCAGCCCTGCTCATTTTCCCGAGACCCCTGGACACTCGGCGCTCTTTTCCTTGAGTCATCACGCCGACAGGTGCTTCTGCCCACCAGGCTCTTGCCCTTCCCTCTGCCAACACTCTTCCTGACCCGGACTGCTGATCTCCTCCCCAGGGAAGTTTTCCCTCGCTGTCCCCACTCACTCAGATCGGGCCTTATGTTCCCTGTATCAAATCCCGGTGCATAATCAGGGCCCAAATATATGTGTTCACTGACTGTTGAATTCTCCCTGAGCTCAAAGGACCTGAAAGCTACTGAAACTTGATATGAATCAGGAGCAATGGATGACTATTCACCCTCACATTCGTCCTTCCTCAAAGGAGACGTGGTAAGTGAAAACAGAACCCCACCACCACCCAGCTGTCAAGAAAGGCCCTGGTATCTCGCTACAGAGTTGCTCAAAATTATGTTTCTCCTTCTACTGAGATGTGGTAGCTCGGCCAATTCAATAACATGTGGAATCCAACCGGCAAATATCTCACTCCAAGACAAGATAAAATGCCAAAATTGTTGGTTTCCCTGGAGAGACACTTTCCCTACAACCATGAATATAGGCCAAACGTTTCTACACAAAATCTGTATTACTACCTATATTTCAGTCATGCAGAGGTATGTTTTTTTAACATAATTATGTGACACAGGGTGTCTGATACAACATGTGGAAGGTTTAGATTTTCCTACTGTAAGATGAAGTCCATATGTAAATAATTATTCTCGTCATATGGCATTTACTTAAAAAACTTACTGCATATTGCAACACTGTAGATTAAGCAAAACAGTTATTTCAAGAGGACTTTTCCAAGCATGAAATCTTTGCTGTAAGATTTGTCCAGTAAATAACAAATTTAAATGAAGTAGTAAATCAAATGTCTTGCACATACATATTTTGACTAAAGAAAAAAGACCTCAGCAGATAACCTTACCAGATAATGATTTTAAGATGGAAGCAACTAACAGGATTATTCAGACAAACCTTTATCTTTTCACAGATTCAAATAAGCTGAAAATTGAACATATCCACTAAGGGACTCTCTGAATGTCACCAACATTAATATGATTGAGTTATCACAGTTTTAAAGATGAAAAATAGCTACTTAATGCTCTATTCCCTCAAAATTCTCTAGTGTGAAATGACTAAGTTCCTTCTTTTATTTTCCTCTTACTTGTAAATAAATGTGTACATACAACTATAATAAGAAAGCATTAGCCTAATGACATTCCTTCCCTGATACAAAGAAAGCTTTAATAAATAATTTAAACTTCCCATTTGGGTAAGAGAAGTAATATGGTGGAACTGGTTGACTAGAGAAGGTTCGTTTTTATTTTTCTAATTATTGATTAAGCCACTGAGCTAATCAACTATTGTTCTGTTTTCCAATTTTTTTCTTGCCTGAAATTACAAGCACTTTCTAACTTTCCCTAATGCTTTGGAGTAATACAGAAAAGTATTTGATTTCTGGCAAGACTATAAATTTTGTTCTTTCCCAAGTCTATCCACCACTAAAAACAAAGCAATTTCATTGTCCTATGTGATTATCCTCAGCTCCTAATGAATTTTATCCTAGAATTTGCTCAACAGAGCAAACACATTCTATAAAAATGATGAAAATATATTTCTCAGACTCAGAAAAATAAATATTCATGGTGAATATATAGGCCTCTAGAAATGTAATAAAACCTCTAAAAATGTAAGAAGGCATCCAAATATTTTTTAAAAGATTCAAATTTTAAAAATTTCTCTCCAACTTATTCATGTAAAATTAATGACCCAAACTTTGACTCTACTTCCGTATACACTTCAGCTGGTTGTAGAATAAACATATTTTGCTAAATCAGTTTAACACAGACAAATAGCAGGAGCTAATTTACCAGACAGAAATAGGGGTATGTCTATCAGTTATCTGACAGCAGAATCATACCCAAGAGAAGTTTAGTGCCAAGTATTTGAGAAACTGCTTGACTGTATTTGGGGCTTTGATTTCCGAACAATTTTCAAGTTCGCTCTTGGGCCAATTGTGCAATACCATCCTTGGAAAACAGGAAACTACCTTAAGAGGAAATTGTTGCTGTCATTTGTAAGATACCTCAGGAAGCGCATTCCGGGACAGGTAAGGCATTTTGCTGTGAAGCAGCTGTGTTGTGCCGAAAAGTAAAGCAGTCACAAGGAAAGAATATGGACCCTGGTTCTCCCATGAACTACTTCTATGTATGATCTTGGGCAAGTCATTTAATGTTTTGGTCTCAATTTAACAACTTTTCAAAGACAGTAATGCCTGCTTCAAAGGACTGCAATAAGGCTCATACAAGTCGACAAATGTGAAAGTACTTTCTGTCCTAAAGGACGACTCCTCTGAGAGATCGTGTGCTAAACCTTGCAAGATTACATATATTGTACAAATTATTTGTGCTTAGAGATTTGTCTTCCTTCATGTAAGAGATATATCCTAAAGTGTTACACATATTTCAGAACAAAGTAACTCAAATTGAAAGGGGGTGATTATTTAGATCAAAAATGCTGCAGTAAATCTTTTGTAGAATAATGAATTCTTCAGTGTAGAGAAATAACGGTCTGGTATATTTCAATTTTTATGTGTCTAGCATTCTAAAAGTGGGAACATACTTCATTGGGATTAAGATTTTTCTTGACTTGGGAGCCTCACTCATGAAATAGAAGAAGTATCTACATTGGACCAAGAGACAATAATGAAGAATTAAAACACTGTCATTTGAATAGCCTCTTATTGAAATCATTGTCTTTGGCGGGGCAACATTCTGTCCATATGCATGCCATCCATTTAACAGTATCCCCTTCCTTCTGCAAGGAGAGTTACCCTTAAAATGGAGTCCTGGCCTCTGTATCATCACCTAAATTCAGCATCTGTATGAGAGAAGCTGGCTCTTGACCACCCATCCTAGCCTGTTTGCTCCATCTGATTATGTCCAATTATAGACTCTGGCTTTTGCCTCCCTTTGTTTGATTGCACGTTTGCTATTTTTGTTGTTTACTCTGTGATTGGGTTCATAAATGTTAGAACATTCATTTGGATGGCCTTTCAGCTCCCGAATTTCTCCTTTGGCTCTATTTTGAATCCCTTACAATTTAGTTCTGCTTAGAGCCAGGCAGGGACAACATCCACTCCTCAATCAGCTCCAACTTCAGGCTCTCTTAGCTGCGCAAATCCTAGATCTCCTTTGGCCCTGAAGTGAGGGTATATGGAGTCCAGTTTTTTTTTTTTTAAAGGATTTCCTAAGTCAGGTTTATTTCTAGTTGAAAGTGACAGCAAGCCAACAAAAAACGAGTTGAACTAAAACATGGAAATTTATTGGAATACTTGTCACCACAAAAAGAGCAAATACGGCCCAGGGGCCAACCGGGGATAGAAACGCCAATGTCTCCAGACTATACTATACATCTTCCAGCCAATGCTGGCTCCATTTCCTTAGGAAAAGTTTTCCCACCAGCAGGAAACAGAATCTGGCAGCAACTCCATTTTCAATCTGGCAGAGTCATCACCAGAAGATGACTGACTTCTGCTGTCTCTTTCCCCAAATTAAAAAATGAGGGAGAAAAGTCTGTACTTTGTCCAACTGAGTGAGGAGTGCATTCCTAGACTCATCAGCTCAAGTCAGGTTGTGAGTAGGATTACTGTGGACTTGTTTACTCACTCAGGTCATTAAATGTGGCTGGAACTTGTAAGAAGTGACAGCTCCCACTTAAAATGGATGGCTGTGATGAGGGAAACACCATTTCCAGAAGAAAGGAGTGAGTATGGAGGAAGAATTTCGAGAAGGCAGAGGGGAGAATGACTGGGCAGACAAGGCCGTGATTGTTCATATCCAGTTGGCATATTATCTTTTGTTCTTTTGGTTTTCTTATTTTCCCTACTAACTCCCTGATATTTGTGTATATCAGATTTGTCTTACGTTCAAGGAGACTGATGGATCCAAAAAGCAAATGAATCTAAAAAAAAAGCTTTCTTAAAAAATTAACACTTTTCAGTACAAGCTAAGTTCCAGAAATTTCTTCTATAATCTTTTATTTCCTCTCTGAAACACACTGAAGTGAGATATCTCCATTCCCAGATAAAGAAATTAATACTCAGGGATAATAAATAACTACTTCAAGATGATAAAATTAGCAAGGGCTAAGCTGCAACTGAAGACCTGAATATAATTAATTGGAAAAGAGAAAATGAAATGGGGATGGTGTAAATTCAATTCATGAGGACAATAGGGAGGAAATAGTGTTCGGGATTCAGGGCTCATCTTTACACGTCAACCCCAACCCCACAAAAGAGATCTGTTGCTTTGTGGGGGATCAAGTCCAAGAACAGCTGAGGCTATATTTCTGGATTATTAGCATAAAAAGAATAAATAGATAATTGCTCTTTTTTCTTTTCTTTGGGATCTGTTTTACTCACCATCACTGTATTAAGATGGAAAACAGAGATAAGGGCGTAGACCTAGAGAACCGAGGCCAAGCAGAGCAGCTGTCCTGCTGACTATAGCCCATCTAAAGGCTTTCTCACGGCATTATATGTTAAGAAGATTCAACTGCGATTTGGCAGAAAGTCTTTGAAAATAAACACAATGAGTTTTCCTATAATATCCCTTTGGTATAATGCTTTCTTCAATTGATGGAGGAGTTAGCCAGTTATTGGAAGATTCCTGGATCTTGGGTTCTTGTCAGATGCCACTGTACCCCAAATAAGAATTGATAAGAGGTGACTACACATACAGAGCATGAAAGATGGTAGGGAATTCACTTTATATCTACAGAACACAAATGAAGTGCATCTTTTCACCTGATTACATTTAACACTCACTCACTGGGTCAGGCCTCATGCCTGCTGGCTGGAATGCAAAGATGTGTACTGTTCCCTCAAATTCCATGTCTGGATGTACTTTGATGCATTCCTGAGCTCAAAACTTTAAATGATCAAGGTAATTAGGGGATATGAATACCAAGTGTAGTGAGTACTTGGCACAGATCACAGGCCACCAAGATAACAGATTCATATGGTAGCTAATAGCACTGCCATGTTGTAGATGAAGAAACATCTTAAAGCCGGAAAGATACATACAGTGAGTAACTGACCACCTGCCTGGCTCTGCAGCTCATATGCTTAGCTCACTCCTCCATGCTCCCATGCTGAAACTGCAGGTGGGAAATAAAATCGTCTTTCTCTTTTCTCTCTTCTCCCCTTACATATTTGGCAGAAAACTGGAAAATAAATCTGGGAATGTGTTCACTGATCGCAGCACTGACACCCAGTAGAATTAATTTGCTTTTGACAGGGCACTCCGAGTTTGCTCAAGCTGATATTTAATTTATGATAAAGTTATAAAAGAGCACGGCCTAGAAAATTGAGATGAAATTGGAAAGTTCTCCCTATTTCATTTCCAAGCCTAGAATGCCAACCAAATCTAAAGAGTCAGTTTGGTCATTAAGAGACCTCTTATTGCTCAATTCAACAGTAATATGCAAAGGAATGGCTGTGATGTAAGAAGAATTTCTTAATTTTATTCTTGAACTCAGATACATATAACAAAGAATCTCTCAATTACATTGACCAAGTTTTCATTTTACCTTCCACTGTTTTTTATTACATATTTCTCATCTCCGACTACATTTAGGCAGGCAAAATGTCATTTACAACCAATATCATTTTAATTAAAGCCCATATTAAGACCCTGATAAAAGTAATTCTGAACCTAACATACAGTACATGGACACACACCTAGCAAAACTCTCCGATACCGATCATCTTTTTCATCCTAAATGAGACCATGTTTGGTGGGTGATATTGTCGTCATTATTATACAAATGAGGAAATTAGGGTTAAAGTGGTTGAACCAGCTGGTAAAGAACAATAAAGTTCTGAAGGATGGAGCAGGGATGGGAACTGAGAATGCTGGTCTCAGCTTTCCAGGTTTTGGTAGTTTTACTACCACTCATCCTTTGTCCTTTGTGAATATGAGGTGATTCTTCCTCAGCCTCTGAGTATTTTTAACAGTTCGCTCATCTCCTGGAAAGTCACTTAATATCAACAATTATTACTGATATTAAACACCTGTTGTCTGAAAGGCTCTCTGCCAAGCATTGTTGGGGACAGAGATTAACAAGACCCATGCTCTGCCCTTGTGGAGTTTAAACTCTAGTCTGTGAACAAATGTAAATATCTCCATAAGCAGAATTCCAGGAAATAGATCCGTTTAAGTGTCATGTGAAAGGCATGTTTTAAATGTCATGTGATTTAACAGAAAAGGGGAGTCACATCTAGTGATGGATGTCAGATAACATCATGAAGGAGTGGCATCTGGGCAGCTTTTTGAACCCATGAGGACAGGGTGGATTTCAGCAAGAGGGACTGGGAATGCCAGAAGAGGATCTGACACAGATCAGGAGCATGAAAAGTGACAATGTGTGGGAGCATTCAGGGAATTGTAGGGTGTCCAGTTCAATTTGGAATGCATTAGAAGCTTGTGAAAGATCAGACCCAAAGACCAAATTATAAGCCAGATGATATGGGACTGGAATTTCAGTCTAAGAAACTCACGTTTTGGTCCACATATTTTCTGGTTTAACTAATTGATAAGTTAGTTCTTTGTGAATACTGTTACGTGCAGCCAAGGTTCCTGAATTTAGAACAATCTGTTGGCTGTTTAAAAAACATGAATAAAAGGGAAATCAGTATAAGGATTTGCAGCTAAGCTGGTGCTTATTTTTTCTGAAGTAGTCTCAGAGTCTCATGATTACTAATCTGAAGATGTTCTAGGTGTTTTGTTATTATCTGATTAATCTTTAATTCTCAATCTATCCAATAGCTAAAGAGAATGGACTCTTGGAAGAAATTCCCTTTTGTACTACCTGTCTCCTCAGGTCCAATCTTACTTTAAAATAAGATGCAAAGTTTTCTGTACATACACGGTGCTAAGAAAAAAAATATGTGAACAGATGGAATAATCCCTAAACTTAAAGAACATTGTGATTGTCTGCTTTAGATAGTGTTGTTTATTTAGTGTTTTAACCTTCAGTGTTTAGGATTGTAGGATTCACCTCGTCAGCAGTCCTAAGTTTGTTGGTAGCTTTGAGGAGATCCTTACTCAGAAAACAGAAGACAGTGAGGGCTAGACTGGAAAAAAGCCTGGGTCAGTGTTAGAACCTCCCTATGAAATAGCCTTATAAAGAGCAAATATGAAGAGAGATGAGCGTTTGGCTCTGATTCATTAAAACTCTTCTGATGTATTGTTAATTAGTATCATTTATTGCAAGTAAGATGAGTAGTCTACGAAAGTACAGAAGGTTTCAGAATATGAACCACTTAGAAAAGAATAAACATAGATCCAGATTATTAGAAAAAAATTAAAATGTATAAGGAACTCCAGCAAATCAAGAAGATAATAGGCATGGAACCAAGCGGGAGGAAAAGAGGCAAAAACAGAAATAGACAACATTCAGAAGGGGATCCCCAAGTGGGCCATAAGTGTGTGAAGGGTGCTCCAGCCCACCAGTAATACGCATACTGAAACTTAAAATAACAGTGGGAACTACTTGCATCCACTAGGTTGTTGAAAATGAGAAAATTGGATGATACCAAATGAAGCTGTAGAATAGGGGGAAAGGAACAGGGACTCTTAGGCACTACTTGTTAGTTGCATTCTAAAAAAGTATAGCTTTTTTGAAGAGAAATCTGACATATATATAGTGGGATTAAATCTTCAAGCTCGTTTCTTGGTACACTCGCCAGAGACAAAGTCATCCATAGTCCCATATGGGAACACGACAGAGGTATTAATTGTAGCAGGGAGGTGAGGGCACCTGGGTATCCATCACTAGATGCAAGGGCATGCCATGCGACACTTAAAAGCAATGCCCTGGGGGCATGCCCAGCAAAATAAAAATACATTAAAACACAGTGTTGGGAGAAAATAGAAAAAAAAATATCTCTCTCCAAGTAATGCTACACATTTTTATAGACACACACACACATGTACATATACAAAAACATGTGCAAATGTATTTGAAAATGTGCCAGACAGGGGAAAGGGGAAAAAAGGGATACCGAGGATCAGAAAAAATGTAAAAATGTTAAAATAATAATTTTTAAAAGTAGAATCTTCCATAGATCAATAATGGGAGTGTGCCATGAATTATGGATGGGGTTTAGAGAGAAGGAAGGAAGGAGGGAGGGAGACAGAAAGCTGAAGTGTGATTATAAGGAAATGATACTTTCATTCCACTCAGCTAATTTGTATTGAATGCATACCAAGTGCCAGGCACTGTACAGTACCACTTACTCAACAAACAGCCCCCAAACTAAACATTCAACAGATTGTTTTCCTTCAGAGTAATCACTTGGAGAGGCTATATGCCCATTTTTCCAGGCTGGCATTGCTCAGAATACTTGTGGAATTGCCATAATTTGAAATCTGGTTCTTCCAAGCATATTTGAGTGTCACTGGGAAAAAGGAAAAAATGTTATCTTGTTACTTTGTAATCACACCTTGTATTAACTATATATGTATATGCATGTATACATTTACACATACATATATACATATAAAATTCACACACATATATATTATACTGCCCACTTCGATCATCCACCTTTCATACAAAAGGTTGGTCTGCATGATTTTAGCAATTTCAAAAAAATTAAATTCTTTCTAAACGGATTAAGATTTGCCACTCTCTAAAAAAAATGTGTGGCTGACTCTGAAAAGGGCATATGAACAATAGTGCATTGTTGAAATGTTTTTGTCAACTGCTTACCTGTCGGTGATTATGTTAAGGAGAACTCTCATTTACCTGGACAAATTCTTGCACATTTATTTAAAAATAAAAGTGTGCAACAATACAAAGAAAAGATACTATCATTTACTAAATATAAATATAAATATAAATACTAAAAGATACTATCTATAGTCTTATTCTTTTAGTCATTGATTTGCTCATCCATTAAGTAAATGTTTATTGAGCCTTCATATTGGGGTTTGAGCTATATACTGAGGATAAAACAATTCATTCCTAAGGCAACTCAAAACCTGATGGTTTTTACTTTAATAGTTTGTGGATTTGTATAAAAATCCATGTGGATTAAAGTGACTTAAGCCAAATTTGTGGCAAAAGTTTAACTCCTGTTTGACTCTTCTTTATATTCTAATAAACTTCAAATCTCCAGTGAAGGATAAACAAGAAAAGGAAGATTTTAAAATAATTTCCAGGTATTTATCTATTCATACTAAGGAAGAAGTCAGGACCACAGCCCCTCAGCATATACAGCAGGATTACCAAAGAGAGAACAAAAGAAGGAGAAGCTCCTAAATGTCTAGAACCTTATTGGGCCTCACTGCCGAACCCTTCAAATCACTCTGGAAGAGGGGTGTCTGTGCTGTAGATTTTTTGTTCAGCAACCATATTTGTTAAAGTCCAATCTCCTGCAAGCATGCAGCCAGTTTACACACTTCATCCCTTTCCCATCCTTACTTTTTTATTTTAGAGAAAGCCGCACCACTTGCATGATCTCTAAGCCTGCAGATTTCAATGGTGTTGAAGACCTTCACACACTGCTTCAGCCATGTTCATCGCTGTATTAAGCAGTTAGGCTGCAAATTAACCTCCAAACTTCAGAGGATTGACACACCAAAGATTTATCATGTCAGCAGAAGGCTCCCCTTCCCCTGGTAGTTTAGGGACTGCATCTGGTGTCTGCGGCATACTGGTAGCACACAACATACAGGGAGGAATTTAAGGACAGATAAATAAAGGGACCATTTACAAGATGTAGGCGGCATGAAGGAAACCACAGAGATACTGCAGTGTCTCAGGGCTAGTAACAGCAGGCCAAACCTTAAGACCTAAAGGGGCTAACGGAAGGAACAGTCCATGGAATTTAGGGACAGTGTGAAGAGGGCTACCTGATAGGAACTGTGAGATTTGCTCAAGAGGAGCTCAGCCAGCCTGCAGCAGCCACCCAGGAAAAGGTCAGGGATAATATCTTGACCTCATCGAGTCTCCTGCTGGTGATCCCCAGGATCACATGAAGCCAGAGGGAACAGGAGCCCACCTAGCCGCATTTGCAGACCAGCCTCCTTGGCACAGAGCAGGGTGGAGGAGGGAGAGAGTCAGGAGGAGCAAATGAAAACAGGCAAAGCTGGAAACCAGGGTGCCTGAGGCTGTGCTGCCTTGCAGCTGTCCCTTGGTTGACTTCATTTTGCTGTCATTCCTCTAGAATGTATGTTCTTTGAAGGGGAGACTGAGACTCTATTGCTCTCCAGTGACTCCCCTACATTTGACACTGTGCCTGGTACATGACAGGAGCGCTACAAATACATACCGCATGTCCATTGGATAGTCATTGGGGGCTTGTATTTGCAGAAAGGCACAGACTAGCTACACACAATAAATACTTATCAAATTCACTCATCTGAGTGATTTCCTGAGCACAGACCCACTTGCAGAGAAGCACACTTCTGACTGAACTCCACTCACAATCCCAAACTCCAGGTATAAATGTTCACAGGGAGTCCTTTAGAGTTTTGATGCACTCCAGAAGAAGAGGTTAAATAATAGCAATCACTCAACAGCTTTTGCAGTGACTGTCAACATGTCTTGCAAAAATCTGGTTTTCAACAAATACTCTTTAATAAACTTGAATCAAAAGTTCCATTTAATTTGTACAGTGTTCTGCATATAAGAAATGTGGCTCCTGTGTGCCCCTCACCATCTATCTCATTTCTGGAGTGATAAGGAAAGAAATCTCAATTGAGCATTGTAATGAGAGTCTGAACGTCAATGTTTCCCCCGATAATAAAAAGGATATTACTCTGTGGTAAAGCACACTGCATGAGATAAGATACAGCAGACTCCCTCACCTTCGGCATCTTTCATTGGCAATGTAAACATGGTCTCCTGATATTTAGAAGCTCAGTGAAATACACCAGAACAAAACATGTTGGACATTTATATCTCCAAATGCTTAGAATGAGAAATGTACCAGCATCATGCTTTCAGTCTTAAAAGACTAGGCCAGCAGCCTCCATTCTAGCAAAAACCCTGAGTTCTTCATTAGTGCTTTCAAATTGCAAGTAAGGCAGTAAATACATCTACCATCATTATTATTCAAAACCCACCTAACATATTTTTGCTACACTTTGCTTGATTTTACAAAATGGTAGGTCTAAGAAATTGTCTGCAATATAAGAAATATAAAAACTTATTTATGATAAGTCATTCAGAGATAGACAGTATCACTTGTTTGTGGAATCTAATAAGTTGAAGTAATAGAAACAATGTAGAATTGTAATGGCTAGGCTAGGAAGAGTAGGGAAATGGGGAGATGTTGGCCAAAGGCTACAGACTTCCAATTATAAGATGAATAAATTCTGGGGATCTAATGCAGAGCATGGTAATTAGAGGTAATACTGCTGTGTGTACTGTTGAAATTTACTAAGAAAGAAGACCTTAAGTATTCTTACCACATTTTTTTACAGCTATATAATTCATTTATTCATCCCTTCACCTATTCATTCCTCATAACTTTATTTCACCCTTGCTATGCACTAGTATCCTTTAAGTCTTAGACATACAGAGATAAAACCAAGTATAGAGATTAGATAAGAAATTCACAGTTTGGACATGAATAATTGTACTTAACTGTGGTATGTGATGGGTAAGGGTAGACAAAGGCTGCTGTGTGAATAAAGGGAGCCCAGCTCTGTCTATAAAGGATGACTTAGAAGACTTCCTATAGGAAAAGTGTTTGAAAAATGATTAGGAAAAACTAAGTGAGAAAGGAGCAAAGGAAGGTTAAACCGGCATAGATGAAAGCAAGGGGGACTGAGAAAACAGGTGCATTTAAAGAACTACAGGCAACTCTAAGTGACCAGAGCAAAACGTCCAAATGGGACAGTAGAAAGTTCTTGGGTATAAAGTATTTTCCATCCCAAGGAGTTTGCATTTTATCCAAAAGGACATGGGGATCAATAAAATTTGTGGTAAAGAATTTTCATAATCAAACACACATTTTACAAAGACGTCCTCATAACAGTGGAAAGAACAGATTTAGATGGATTAACGGGGGCTGTTCTGTATAATTTCCTCTCCGTGTTCAGAATTATTTGGAAATGAATCACAGAGACTTTTAGTACTGATAAGACTGTATGTGGGACCAATGGCTGTTGTTGCCCTTTGGCCAGGAAATTCACTCTTTGTGAGAAAAGGTTATAGCTAGAGCAAGGACATAGGTGAATTAAGGAAAAATACACTTCCAGTTGAGACCAGAAAGAGGAGAAAACAAGTGTTACTCCCCACTAACAAACTGGAAGGGTGGATATCAATGGAAAGGAAAACCAGTTCTTAAGTTGACTGTACTGGGTAAGGATGGCAAAGGTCTTAACTAAAACAAAGTCAATAAGTGGGATTGGAGAGGAGATGACATATTGAGAAATTGTAAAGAGACAAATTCGTTAAGATCCCAACATAAACTGGATGGGGAGAATGCATATGTCTCCCCAACTAGAGTTTGAGCTCCTGAAGAACAATGACTATTTCTTTGTTTTTAAATAGAGTTCATTTTATAGAGCAGTTTTAGGTTAACAGAAAAATTGAGAAAAAGGCACAAGGATTTCCCATATATCCCCTGCTTCCACACACATATAGACTTGTCAGTATCAACGTCCCTCATCAGAGTAGTGCATTTGTTACAAAGGGTAAACCTACACTGACACATTATTATCACCCAGAGTTGTAGGGTTTACGTTAGTATCTCTTTTTAATTCTGGGTTCTACAACAGCTAATCTATAGCAGATTCTTAGTAAATACATGTTGCATTGGAGAACAAGTTTTCTGACTTGATCTACCAAGTGAATGGCAGTGTTACCCACAAAACCATGCAATATAAGAACCAAAGTAAAATTGTAGAAAATATTAATTTGGTTTTTTGACATTTTGAGTTTGAGATTTTGACAAGGAGCAGCCAAAAGAGAAAGGGAGGGAAGAAGGCATAGAAACGAATTAAGTGCTGGGGAGGTAAAATGGGGCAAAAAAAATTTTAACTGTTAGATACAGTGATCCTAGACCTTAAGAGAGCAGTGGAGGGGAGTAGTGGGCAGGAAGGCAGATTGAAATGGGTGAAAAAGAGAAAGGGTGATGAGAAAGTCATAATGGGAAACACAAGCTTCTCTTTCCAGGAGTTTACAGTAATAGGAAAGAGTAAAACGTGATAATAGCTAGAGGGAAACATCATGCCAAGGGAGTTCATTGTTTTGTTTTTACTTTTATTTTTGAAGATAGGACAGACCTGAGCAAATCTTAATCCTAACTGAAAAAAAGGAAGTAAGGATAAAATTCAAGATGCAAGAGACAGGATTTTCTGATAAGGTTTGGTGTTTGGGGCACTGGTTAGGGTGGGATCCAGGGCTTGCATGAACTTCAAGGACCTTCAGGGGGAAAGTCACTGACTCTGGGAAGGGAAGCTAGTGTGGTTACAGCAAATACATAGAAACAAATTAAGTCCTGGAGAGGTAAAATGGAGCAAAAAAAATTTTAGGAAAAAAGGATGGGTAAGGGAGTGGTTAAGGATCTTGAGAAAAATTGGGAAGGTTTCAAATGCAATGCTCTGTATCACCCATGTGGTGGACTTGCTCTCTTACATCCTCAGAGAATCACAATGTCAGGAGTGTGATGGGGGAAATAGATTTTCAATTACCCACCAGAATATCACACTCCTAGCTTCCAAATGGTTCAAGAATGAATGGAGATGAACTTGGATAGAAGGGTTATGACCTTTCCTTTGATGATGTTGTCATTTCCTACACAACACTAGGATATAAGTGAAATGGATGCTTAGCATGGAATCCAGGGAACTGAACATTTCACTGGTATTAATAACAGAAACATGGTTAGCTATCACTTATTGGCTGCTGATTATGGGTCAACAGCAGTGCTAATGTTACACTGTATTATGTCAATTAAGCTTCATGATAATGTCTGTCATTCCAAGTAATTTTAGTAATTTCTTTTCATAATTCAAACAGGAAGTACAACACACACATATATACACACACATGTAAGTTCATTCTATAATGGTTCTCCATGAGTTTATAAAAACTACTTTTTTGCATTCACACAACTTCAGTTTTATGCAAGGATTGTTGGTGCTCTGTATGGGCTCTGTATTATCACCTAAATTGCTTTGGGTTATTTCCATTGTTGTTGGGAAATTTTTTGTTTTACTCAAGTGAGTTCATTCTTTATCCAATAAATATTTATTGAATATTTCCTATTTGTGAGGTGCTTGGTTTACAGGATTGACTGGACAGTTTTTGTCCCTTAAACATCCACAGTTTTGTGGGAAAGATTAGTATGTTGGTACCTCCTACACAGTGTGACTGTACTACTATAGGAAGAAAGAAGCATTAGGTACTAGAGAAAGATGCACATGGTGAGGACTTTGGTCCAGTCTTAGGAGACTCAGGAGAGATTTCCTGGAGGAAGTGACTTCCAAACAAGGATGTAAAGCACCAGGAGTTTGAAGATAAACAGTGTGGGAGGAGAAAATCATTGCAGGTAGAGTGAATATCATTTACAAAGATTCAGAGAGAACAAGGGACACTCTTGGAACCTCAAATAGTTTAGTTTGAATGTAGGCTTGAGTGGGAGGGGTGGGGAAATAACCACACACTATGCTAAGGATAGATCATGAAGATTTATCTGTCATATTTAGAAGTTCAGATTTTATCGTTGAGGCAGTAGCGTGGGGAGAGAAACATGCAGGATCAGTAAGCGTTATAACCAAAGGAATGCTTCCATCAGACTTTAAGTTTAGATCAACTTTTTGTTGATCTTCTCATCAAGCTCCACCCCCACCCCCAATAGCAACCCACTTTAAATAACACATGACATAAGGAAAAAGACATTATATGTGCTTTGCAAACACAGCTTCAAGATGATTCTCTCTCTCCATACCCGCCATCTCCCCCCATCTCCCCCCAGCAGAAATTTCATTGACAATGGATATAAGGTCAAGGGATCACAAAGAGAAACTGACGGGGATTATTTAAAGCAGTAAATTAGTTTTGTTCAAAGAAGAAAATCTCCCACAATCCTGGCCTAGCAGGAATTTCTAGCTGAAAGCTGCTTCTAAAAGATAGCAACAAACATACCATGCCCCCCTGGCAAGTTCCCCACCCGGTGTCAGTAGAGACTCTCCTGCTTCTCACTTCCCTTCTGAACTACGTGAATCACTGACCCTTACCTGTTATCATTCCTTGCCTCCTGCTCCAGCTAAAAATAAATGTGGAAGATAATTACTGAAAGGAAAAAAGAGGAACTTAGTATTTACGGGGCACCAGTTCAAGACACGCTAGGCATTTCCTGATACCTTCACTAATCCATTTTGGTTCTTAGAACATGCTGTCAGGCAGGAAAAATCCCTGTTCTGCACTTGAGAACTGGAGCCACATGGTGATTCATTTCTCCTTTCTCTATGCCAGGTACTGGGGCACTGGCTAGAAGTCCAGGGAGAGGCTTGAGGTCAGACTCTTTCGGCTCATGCCTTTCCAACGACATCATACACAAAGAGCGGTCCCTTTATTGAGGTTTTTTGTTATGGAGGCAGTGCTCCCTCAGCTTGCCAAGTTTCAGGTTCCCAGTGTTCCCTCCCTGTGGCTTTCCCAGTTTATAACCACCTCTCCTGTCCCCGTGCAGGCTTTGGGGTCCTTATACTACTTTTCCCTTGGGACCCTGATGCCTCCTCATTCCTGACTGCCCACCTGGATGCACCCTATTTCCTCTTTGGTTTGTGACCAGCTCTGAGCTGTTATTCACACACTCCAGGGTCCTAGTTCTACTCTGTCCCCCAAAACCCCAATCTGCCAAGCACCACCTGGGCAGGACCTGGTTTCTTCCCAGTGTTCAAGCACCTGTAACGTTTTTCCACTCCAAGGTCCGCCAGTCCCTTCTGTCCTGCATGTCATCAACAGAGCTCTTGCGAACATGCTTTCCTTCCTCAGTCACCTACTATTGAGCATTTTAAAAAATAATGCCTTCTTTTTCCAAATGAAATAATAAAGAGCTTTGTGATAAGATACTAAAGCATTTTCTTTTGACTAAAGGCTTAGGATCAAATTAGACCTAGTTATTTCTTACAAAGTGAATAGAGACAGTAAAAACAGGCTTACAAGTAAATTTGGTTCAAGAATATAATCAGAGAATCACGAGGCTATGAGATCTCTGAATAGCCCTGTAACCTGACTTTTACTTTCAGTTAGGAACAGCTAAAATTTATGAGTGAGAGAGAAAGGGAGAAAGGATCCTATTTAAAAAATAAAATTCAAGGGATGATCTATTGAGACTATCCTTTACCTAGGGCCATTCCTATTAGAGATCATGATTTAAGAGAGCTAATAGGAAACAGGGTTTGAATAATTTTCATAAAGGGAGAGAGTCTTTTCAGTGGCAGTTACCCAATGTGTAAAATTCAATATGTAATGGCCAAAACTGCAGGGCATCGTGCTGGTTGGCTATTTTTTTTTAATATGGATAGCTTTTTAACTAATAATAATCTGTTCTCTGATCCAAGGTAAGATATTAATGATCAAATCTCATGCTTCAGGCTACAAAGTAATTACTGCAGAGAACAGAGTTCCCTTGCAACAGAGTTGCAAACCAGAGAGGAAGAGAGAGAAAACACAATGGGAACTGGGCAAGCCCATCTCCCTTCCCTGCAGCCCTCCCTGAGCCACTCCAGTTTCCCAGCCAAGATGTCCTGACTTTGAAACAGGTGACACAGGCTTAACCACTGTATATAAAGCTCTGATTTTTACCAATCTTTTTAAAGTCTTCTCTTCATTTGCCAAGATTAACCTCCTGCAGCTATAATTAAAGTACTGTTTGCTAGTTAATATAAAGAAAATAACACAATGCCTGTGTTGGTATATGACTTTGTTTTTAAGCATTGAAAGCCTGCTACAGATAGATGCTCTTGTTTAAAATTAATTGTAATGAACTCAAAGCAGTGCAGGCACTATGCCAGGTGGCATTCACTTAGAACCCATGTTTAACTCAGATTTGTTATATTAATCATGGTAATTTGATACATAGTAAGTTCATTCATTGTTTTTTCTTTTTTCTCTTTTCTTCCTAGGATTGTATTCAAACTAAAATACTAAAGCAAAACCAGACACTATAGTATCAGGGTTTTAATTAGACAGACCTAGATTTAAGTAAAGATTTTGCCAACTAGTTGGATGGCATCAAACAAGTAATTTAATCTGAGTTTCAGTTGGAAAGCTTAAAATAGGAAATATAAAAACTGAAAGTGATAGTGACCTCCTAGGGTTATTGTAAGGATTTTTTTAAAAGGCAGTATCCAGCATATGAGAAACATCTTCAGCAAATGACATTGTATTCTTATTACTAAATATAATCTGTTTCTCATACTTGAACTTGGATATAGAAATTAAGAGAAATTCTTACACTGTTTCCACCTAAAATACATACATTTTTGTGAAGCATATCCAATAAAAAGGAGCCTTGATACAGAAATTCCAGAATGGGTCTGCTTATCACTATGAAGTACTTAACAAAAAATATGCTATTGAAATCAGACTCCTTGACTGCAAGTAAGGTCTTTACTACTCAGAATGATGTCAGATAATCAGCAGCACCTAGGAGCACCTTGTCAAAAATGCAGAATCTCAGGCATTATGCATACTACTGAATTAGCAAATGCATTTTAACAAAATCCCCAGATAATTGATATGCACATAAAGGGTAGAAAAGGACTGCTCTACAGAGTGAGCCTCAGATTTCAGCATGTACCAGAAGTACTCAAAAAACTTGTTAAAACATAGGAGGGCCTCAGCCCCAGGGTTTCTGATTCAGTAGATCTAGAGTGACCTAAGATTTTCATTACTATTAAGGTGATGAGGCTGATGCTAGTCCAGAAACCATACTTTAACAATGACTAGTGCATTCAGTAAAGACTCCAGAAGGGTCATAGTTTAGTTGCAAGACTAAAGTAGACCTCAAGTAAAGGCTACTCTGAATTCACTCTCACAAGGTTTAAGAAGAAGCCTTGAAAGTATCAAATTGATCCACAAATAATGAAACTGCCTGCTATAAAAAAGCCCAACACCCGTTAAGGAAAACAACAAAATAAAGACAGCAGATGATGTAACATTCAAAATGTTGCCTTCCAAGCAAAAATAACTACCATTCCAAGAAGTTGAAAAATATGACACATAAGCAGAAGTTAATCAACAGAAACAAACATTGAAAATGAGATGGTGAAATTAACAGATAAGAGTATTACAATAGTTATTGCATATATGTTCAAGGATTTAAAGAAAAACTTAAACATAAAAGGGGAGAAGTAGGAAATATATTACAGAAAAAAACTAAAGGGAATTTCTAGATATGAATGGTAAAAATGAAAAATTCACTGAATGAGATTAACAGCAGGTATATATATAGCCAAGAGAATGAAAAAATGTATCCACATAAAAACTTGTACACAAATGTTCATAGGAATATTATTCATAATGGACAAAACATAGAAACAACTCAAATGTCTATCAACTGATGCATGGATAAAAAAAGGTGGTATATCCATACAATGAAAGAGTATTCAATTACATAAACAAGTATTGATACAATAATGCTACCCCACGACAGAACCTTGAAAATACTATGCTAAATAAAATAAGCTAGTCACAAAGACTATATTGCATATTCCAATTATATGACCTGTCCAGAATAGGTAAATCTATAAAGACAGAAAATAAACTGGTGGTTGTCTAGAGTTGAGCAGGTGGGCTTAGGGGAAAATCAGGAATGATTGCTAATGGGCAAGGCATTTTGGGGTGATGAAAAGGACCTAAAAGTGAGTGTGGTGATGGATTAGATAACTCTGGATATACAAATTTAGTACACTGAATATACTAAAAACCATAGCATATGCACTTTAAGTAGGTGAAATGTGCAAAATATGAATTATACCTTAACAAAGCTACTATATTTAAAAAATAGAAAAAAAATTAGCATTACATTTCACACCTAGGAGGTCATTAGTAATCTTGACTTGAACAATTCCAATCTGAGTTGGGAAACAGCAGGTAGAACCCAAATTATGTTGTGTATTGTAAAAAAGTTGGGGGGGAGTGTTAATGTGAAAACAATGAGTGTAGACCATTCTCTTAAAAGGCTAGGTGCAAAGAGAAAAAAAACAGCATTATTTAGAGGAGTTGTGCTAAAGGGAATGAGATAACAGGAGGTGAAAGATAAAGAAAGATACAGAAAAATGGGGTGGGCAAGAGGGTTGGCACAGCTGGGTGTGAGAGGAATCTAAAGAAATAAAAGGGATCAACCTTACATGTGAGTCGTTACCCTTCATCTAACATAGGAAGGAAGAAATAAAGATCAAATGCTCCACCTTTCAGTTGCACACAGTCTAGGGGCAGCAGCTGTGTTTTCTGGCTGGAGAGACATTCCTTAGAGAGGTCTAAACCGCTCTAGCATTCTATGACTATCATCCTGACACCTGGTGTGGTGGTGGAATGTGTGTGTGTGTGTGTGTGTGTGTGTGTGTGTGTGTGTGTGCATGTATGTGGTACGGAGACCATTCTTCTCAATGACGTTCTTCTCATGCAGAAGATGCCAATTTCTACAGGGCAATCTGATAATTCTGAAGGCACAGCATCTATGGGGAGGGTGCTCAAACCAAATTTCTGCAAACTCAACTGTCTGCAAGGCAATTAATAAGAAAACCCATTGTTTATTGAGAACATATGTGCAGGCATCAGTGTGAACACTTTACATTCATAAATACACTTAACGATCACAGCAGCCTTACTAGGTAGGCATTCTTTACCTAACTTGGCAGGCAGAACAGTGAGTGCACAAAGGTAAAGGAACTCACAAGGGACATGGAGGACATCAGCAGAGTTGAGGCGGGTTTTGCAGCTAAACTGTGTGACTGAGAGCACATGCTCTGAACCGTAAAGCTATACTGCCTTTCTTTAAAGAGATACAAACAACAAAATGGGGTCACATTTTTTGTGACAGAAGACTGAGAGGATCAGCCATTACTTATGTTCAGCCTATGGCTAACATGCAAGATTGTGGGCTCAGTGTTCTCACATTATGAGACATTTTGTGAAGGGGAAGCTGAAACTGAACTTGCAAATAAAATTTCACAGTTTTTAAATGCTGGTGATTTATTTTAGAAATTAGATATACTTGATGGCAAGTATATCTATGGGTCACTTGTGGCTCAAGACAAGCCAGTGTTTGACCACTGCTTTCAAGAGAATTCTGGGCTTCTACAGTGTCCCAGAGAAAGAGAGACCTAGAGAACATTGCTTGTGGCAGACAGGGTGAAATGAACAGATGACAGCAAGAAATAACTGTACCTAATGGCTATTAAAGGAGCAGGTAATTTAGGTAGAGGAAGCATAGTTTAAAAATGCAGGCTCTGATTTCAAATACCTGGGTTTGAAGCCTGGCTTCACCATTTATGAGCTCTGTGACCTTGGGGAAATTACTTAATCTCTCTGTGCTTCAGTTTTCTCAACTAAAAATGGAAGGGGAGGATAATCAATAAATAAATAGACTTAGGGGCTTCTAAGGTGTCCAAGAGAAAGAGGAATATACATACAAAGTAGGAAGTTCGATGAGTTCAGAAGTTTGATATGTCTACAAATAGCATTTTTTAAAATGTAGAGTGTAAAGGGAAAATGTACACATGTTAAGAAACAAGCAATCAAACAAATATGCAACCAGAAGAAAATTGGGTTATAGCAGCCCAAAATGAAGAGGACAGACATTTTAGAATAATCTACAACAAAAGTGATGGGCTACTGTCATTAACAAGGACAGTTGGGATGGGTATCATTCTCCGACAAAAATAAATGTGATCTGGAAGAATAAATCTCTGGCTGTAAAAGTCCTGCCCCGCTTGCATCAGGCATACAGTATTCAGTGAGATATTAACAAATGAGGGGCGAACCCATCACTCCTTCACAAGGTCATTGGAAGAAGAAGAAAAGAGCTTTTGCATTGATGAAACAAAGGCAATTCCCCCCAAGCAAACTTAGGCTGCTGTTGCCTTGAGAAGGGGCACTGGATGTTGAATGGTCCTGCAGGAACACAGGTAGTCAGGCACCGCGCTGGAACCTGAAAACAGATTGCCAGCTCCCTCCCTCAGCTGCCCAGGACCACCACACCTAGGGTGATGTGTCTGAAACAGTGCTTCACAACCTATGCACAGCTCACTCCAAACACTTCTGTCTGCTTTGAAATAATTAAAAGGCACAAACCAACATTAAATATCTAGCAATCATTACAGAACAATCACTACAGCAGGACCAAGGGGATCAGCACCCACCCAACAGTCCACTGTTACACCGCTACTCACCTGCCCTCTGGCCCCCTGCCCTGCCCGGGGGAAACTGTTTATTGCCCAAGAGAGCTCTTTTACACTCACAAGGTACAGTTGCCTTTTGTTCCAGTAATGAGGCTCTTTTCGCCAGTTCAGTCCTGTGCTCCACCTCCTGCTGCTTACAGCTCTTCACCAAATCCCATGGCCCCCTCAGCCCAAGCTTCCATCTGGCACAGTTGCTGTAATAAGGAAACCCCAAACACCAGCAACATTAAAGGGTGACCCCTCGTGAACGTGTGTTTGTGTGCAGGTGCTGCTCTATGACTTGACAAGCATTATCTGACTTACTGCATAATGTAGGATTTCATACTGGTCAGTTTAGCTAAACTGTAACTTCTACGGCAGCTGGATGTACCTTGTTTCTGGAAAACTCCTACTCATTCACCCATACCAGGGCTGCTGGTTAGCAACTTTTGTCTGATGTCTTAAGACCTCTCTTTCCCTAGATTCCTCCCACTGTTGTGTACGTTGGAATTCCTACAATGTGACATTCATAGGTTTCTGCTCCCTGACAAAGGCTAACTAACACTCATTCTGACTTTAGAAGGAAGGTGCTGTTATCGTTCCTATTTCACAGGAAAAGAAGCTGTGGCACAAAGAGGTAATTGCTCAAAGTCACACAACTGATGAGTGGTGGAACTGGGATTTGAACCCCGGCACTTTGATTTAATAGCTAGCTTAACTAGCATAATAGACTGCCATAACAGCATGCATTTAGGAAGAGGTATTACATAACTGCCATAACAAAATACATAGGAGATAAAATACATATTATATATATCTAGTACATACCATATAGACATGATGTAGAATATATAGACTAGGTGGCACATATAGCATGCATTATAAGTAGTATATATCATATATGAACTATATAACTGGTTAGAGATAGTCACCTTATAGAGAAAGTTTTGCTCAACGATTTCACATAAACTGACTTTTCAACTAGTTTACACTAGTGGAAAACAAAATGCCACCAATGTTTATGTAATTGAAAATAGACATATACACATATATTTTCTTAACTGTATACATTTTATAATTTGATGCCCATTAGTGACAACAGTTGACAAACAAGTTTCTATAAAATCCTGGAGCTATATTATCATATAAATAAAAATGGATGGGTGAAACATCTTCTTTGGATAATATTGGTGAGTCCAAAAAGAAAAAATTGAGCTCATTAATGTTCAAATGAGGATGCTTTTGAATAAATAAATTAATAAGTACTTAGTGTGGGAGGATCCCAGAGACAGTTTAAGGCTGTGAAACAAATTCGATGTTTAGAAGAGAATAATAGATAATTTCTCTTAATGAGTACACAGCAGACTAAGTATTGTAATGAAATACATTTAGTTAAAAAGAAGTCTGCTTTCTAATGATTATACTAACTGTAAGCCAGTTTGGAACCCCAAAGACAGTCAAGGAAAATACATACATAAAGGCTTCAGGGAAGGTTTACACAGGAGGGTAAATATATGTGTTTATTACTGTGGTTTAAAGTTAGCATTCTAGCAATCCTCATCTCTTTCCCTGATTTCTTAAAGCAATGCCCAGTTGAAGAAAGAAGAGAGTACTTGGAAATAAAAGAAAGTTTTACAATAATCATTTAAATATGTAAACTTAGAAGTAGGTAGATTATAGTAGATATAAGGTAATAAATACTCAACAATTCCTAATTATTTGGCTATTTTTTAAAATCTAATGTTCTTGAGGTCATCTACATCTGTTGTATCTGTATAGTAGTAGACATGCTATATACCGCATACCTCTTCAGAACACCACTTTCAGTGACTTTGCATTGATAGCTTGAAATTGATCATGGTAGAAATATTTGCACCACAGAAATCAGCATGTTGCAAATTAGAGCTCCTCTCTGGCCTAGATGGCTGCTAAACTATCACCATCACACCACTGGATAGAGGTCATTATGAGAACTAAGTCATGCCATATAGATCCTACATTTGGAGGATGGCACTTGCCATACAGCACAGAGGAAAATAATAACAGGTGATTCTACAGAAGAAAGCAAACGAGAGTTCTCTAAATAGGTTTTCATTCTGCAGAAGCTAGGCAGAGAGGAATTGAGATTCTGGTGGCAGCTGCTGGGATGAGAACTTCGAAAAGCAAACAAAAGAAGTTCTAAATAATTGGTGAGTGGTGAAGCCACGGGCAAAATATTGAACTAAGTTGATCAGCAGGTTTTATAAGGTGGATACTAGGCTGGATACAGAAGCAGCGTTTAAAGGCAGGAACACTGATTTCCACATTTACCCTACATTACTTCAAACAAAACCCTGTTTTTCTGAAATCATCTCTGCTCCTTCTTTTCAAAGCTCTTAAACCTTCAATGTCTGATCTCAAATTAAAAAAGGAAAGAAGCCAGATTAATTTACATGGAGGTATAATTAACACTCTATAATACTAGAGCAAATGTTCACACACACACACACCCCCATACAGGTAAACTAGAAGAGCATTCAGGAAAATCTACTGGAGATAGAAAAGCAGCAGATATGTGGGTTCCCAGTTGTTCATTTGTAGCAGGGCCAGATGGAAGATTCAGCTGGCCCTGAAACTTGAGCTGTGAAATTTTAAGCTGCATGATTCAAGAAGCACTGGCTTTTCCCCTGGCATCATTACCTGCTATGATGTGGCAGCAATTTGGCTCCAGTTGTATGCTTCCCGTTTAGTATGGGTGGTGGAAAACAGCCTCTGCCCTGGGCATCAGGGCCCAGGCCTTGTCATTTCAGTCATATGATACACTGAGCTAGCAGTAGGAGCTGCAAAAACAGGGTTTATGTTTGGGGAAGCATCGGTCCTTCATCAAGGGTGGGCGCCCAAGTCTTGCATTTGATTAGTATTGTTCATCCTAAGTACTGGGGCCTAGTTGGCACCTACAGGGTTTATAGAAGGCCAGCTCCTTTTCTTGGAGGCCAGTCCATAGCATATCAGTCTTGGACATGTTTAACCTTATTTCTCATTGACATATAGCTTGAATCTTCCAAGAGATTCTGAGAATGCAATAGATGAACTCATCAACACAGATTAACTAGTCTCTATTAGATGAAAAGTTCTAGGATTTTTTTGTTGCTATTGTTAAAGAAGAAAGATCTTCTGCTTCTCAGACTTCTAGAATATCTCATCCTCCTGCAAGAAGAGCAATTATTAGCAAATTAATACCCCCTTTAACACCTAGAACAACGATAAAATAATTCCTTATTTTCCCAAGTGCCAACTTCTCAAAGCGAAGGAGTGCTGTAATTAATTATTGATGTTTGTCATGGGTATAAGTAGTATGTAGTGCAATTTTAGGGATTACAAAGGCATTCTCTATTGGATAAATTTAAACAATTACCAAAATGAAGGACCAACATCATACATATTTTTGGAATAATTTCATGATCTGTGCATTATTACTTATAGTGTTTAGCATTCATGCTTACTATGTGTGAGGTACGGCAATAAATGCTCTACATGTATCAGTCAATCTGCAGGATAATACTGCCTCCCTACAAAGGTGTAGTTAAAATTATAGAGACCAGAGACCCACTAGAAAAAATGATATTCTATGAAATGTGGAACTAGAATATTTCCCTGTAAATTTCATAAACTTGTGTATGTCCTCCACCATACTTAGCAAAATAATTGAGCACCCACTAAACATTTACTACAACATCATGTTCGAGAACATTTCAAAATTAAAAATCACATTTTCTGTTTCATTTCACTTCATAAGAACTAAGAGCTGGATAAATACAGGAAACAAGCTCATTTTATGAGTGAGGGATGAGCCTCAGGGAGGTTAAATGATTTGTTCAAGAGAAGCAAGTCTCTCGCCTCCAAAGCCTCTCATTTTACCTCCCCCGCCCAACCACCATGCTGCTTTCCCATTCACTGCTGGATGATTTCAACCTTTGAGTGCCAATTTGTTCTTCACACAGAGCCCCGAGTAATCTCTTTAAAGCTTGTGCTTCTTAAGTTCACTGACCTCTAACCTTGCACCGCCCTTATAGAGTTCCTAGGATAAAGTTCACAGACTTCCACATGATCTAGAAGGGCCTAGAGAACCACATTTCACCTAACATCTTGGCTTCATCTCAAAGTACATAGATTTCACTCCATTTCTAAATACCAGGTTCCTTCTTAAATGCAGGTCTTCATACATGTTCTTCTTTTGGTTTATAAAACTCCGTTCCTCCCCCAGCCTCCAGTCAGGCTAGCTAGCTTTTATTCATCCTTTGGTGTATGATTAAGTCACTTGCTCATCAAAGCTTTCCCTAACTTCCCACAGTAGGTGAAGACTCTCTGTTATTCATATACAGACACTCCAGATTTAAGAAAAACATCTGTCAAGGTCGTTTTGGCTGTGCTGCAGATGGACCAATCCCTTATTTGGTCAATTTTCCAAAGTATGAGTTATAATGAGAGATAAAGCCCACCTCCCATTCTGGAGGGCTACAAGTTGATAAGTTCCCAGCTTTCCTTTCAGCTAGAATGCAGGTGAATGGGCAAGGCTTAGCAATTTAGATGCACCTGCTTCCAAGTACAGATGAGAAGCTAATGACTCAAAGAAGCATGGATAGAAGAGGATTTATTCCCAAGTGACAATGAGTGTGCTACCATCCAGTTTTAAGGGATCACAGAGACACCAATAACATTGATGCTGATAGTTGAATCCTTGATCCAGTTACGGCAATGTAAGGAGTTACAAGTCATTCCAGTGATTGGAGGAATTGGAAGTCATGCCCTCACTTGACTAGTTGTGTAGCTTAATTTGGGACATAGCTTTGCTATGCATCCACCCTTATTTACATCCACTTTCTGAGGTTGGTTTCCCAAACTTCCAGCCAAATCTATTAACTGCCACATGTCTTTTCAGTAAATTATACTTCTGCTTAAATCAAGCAGATTCAGTTACTGTGGCTTGCAGTTTAGAACCCTGAAAAAACATTCTGTCGTTTTAACCTTATGCCTTAAAATAAATATTTATTTCAATGATGGTTGCTTCTCCCACTGAACTATAAGCTTGAAGAAGATTCATTCAACAAAATTAATTTTCTGAATGAAAGAATGAATTGATATATGCAAAGCATAGTGTGTAAATGATGGAGAGGATAAGGGACAATAGGCCTAAAGAGAAAACAAATCACAAACAAGTGTGCACATATGTATGTGTGTGTATATATATATATATATACAGATGTACATACATATATATATATAGGTATGAAATAATGATGGGCCATTATGTAAGGTAGAACATGAAAAGTGTTGGAAAGATAGAAAGGTCAAAAGGAGAAGAACTGAAGACACTGTGGATGAGGTGGCTTTTGGGCAGGATTTTGAAGCATAGATCATATTTGGGCATTCAAAGGTTGGAAGAGAGAGATGATTCAATAGAGTCCAGACAATTGTAGGGATAAACAAAGGCTCCAAAGTCAGGATGTGTAGAGTTTTGTGAGCAGTTTCCCGGTTCCTTAGAATGTAATGGGAAGCCATCAAACACCATTAGGGAGGAAAATGACATGTCTAGGCTGTGCTATAAGGAAGTCAATCTAGCAGAATTATTTAAAATTTACTACAGAGTAGAAAGACTAGACACACAAAAAAATCAGATATTACAAACTATTAACATAATTCAAAGGAGAGATAATAAAGCATTGTTCTCAGTAGTAGAAATGAATGAATGTGACAGGTTATGAGCCATTAGAGAGGTAGGATTGTAAAGCACAATAGAAAGAAAGCTTTTAAGAAAGTGAAATTGATATGTGGATAACTTGGAAAATAGTAATAACATGAACAGAAGGAACAAACCTGAGGGAAAGGGAAAGTTTTATGAAAAGATAAAGTTTCTTATAGAACATTTTGAGCCTAAGTTATAGGTGTGTCCCAACAAACAATTGGAAGTACAGATCTGGAGTTCAAGAGGGAAATCAGAATTAAGGGTCTAGATTAGGAAGTGATGCAGATATGTCAGTGCTCCTCCAGGTCCCATCAAATCCCTTCCTAACATCTCTGTACACTCTTCTCCCCATTTGGGTGTAGGTCAAGCAACAGCACTTGTGGCCCATTTTTGGAAGATACCCCTCAGTTACTGGAGGTTCAGTGCCCACCTGGGCAAATTGCTGGCAGAGTTTGGGGTTATCTATGCCTTCCTCCCTTCCCTCTTTAGCCTTTCCCAGTGATGGTCAGGTATGAAAGTATGAAAGCCTTTCCCCAAATTGTGCAACACCGAGATGTAACTTGACATGCCAGTTGCTCTGCAGCATCTGGCTGACTTATGCCTGAGATCACACCCCTTGCCTGGTTTCCTCTCTTTCCCTGTTCTACTTAACTCACTCCTTTTCCAGTGTCCCTAAGTACACTTCTCTATGCAGTCACTTGCGAGTGAATCCGTATCTCAGGGCCTGCCTCTGGGGACAGACTGAGGACAGGGACTTGTTTGATAGTGTCACTCAAATCTTCTACATTGCCACTGACTTTCTTTCTGCTCCTTTTATAAATTATTTAGAGAGGGGTGATGAGACCTCTGGTTTTAACTGGATTTCTCTGTTTCTTCTTGCATTCTATTATTTTTGCATCACTTACTTTTAAAACTCTGTTATATGGTGCATAAACATTTGGGAGTTTTAGTTTGCTTGATAAACTGACCCTTTTATCATCATGAAGTTAGCTTCCTTGTCCCTGATAATTTTTTTGGCATTGAAATCTATTTACACTAATATTAGTATAGACCTTCAGGCTTACTTTTTTGTTACTGTTAAAAGGATATACCTACTTACAGTATTCTACTTTTAATTTGCTTGTGTCTTTATACTTAAAGTAAGCTTTTTGTAGACAGTGCATAGTTCACCAACAGTGAACAGTAATGTAAACTATGGACTTTGGGTGACTATGATGTGCCCATGTAGGTCACCCTTTGGAAGATGTGGTAAGTGATATTGCAAATTGGGAGGCTACACATGTATGGTCGTAGAGGATACATGGGAAATCTCCATACCTCTCTCTCAATTTTGTTGTAGACCTAAAACTACTCTTAAAAAAAAATCAAGTCTTAGAAAGAAAGAAATAAGGTTAAAAGTGTATACAGTTGACCCTTGAACAATGCAGAGGTTAGGGACCCTGACCCCATGCATAGCCAAAAATCTGTGTATAACTTTTGACTCCCCAAAACTTACAACTTCTGGTGGTCTGATTCACAGCTCACATTGGTATCTGATATCTATCATCTCTTAATACCTCCACAGAACTTGTCAATTTAATATCCTGCCACACAACACCAGCTGAAGGATATGAGACAAGTGAAAATATAATTTCAATTTAGTGAAGGAAGTGTTCTGTGTGGAGTAAGCACACCAGGTTGTGGAAACAGATTGTGTGGGAAGGGGCCCAACATAATCTTCCATGACCATAGAAACACTTCCAGGAGGAATTACCCTGATGGCCCAAAGGAATTATCCAGGAAACAGATATGGGGTAGAGGAGTGGTAAGCACAAAGGATGTGCCATTAGAGAGAGGACAATGTGTACTAGTCTGGAGGCTGGAGAGTTACTGGAACTGTAGGTGGATTAATAGGACTGATGAGGTCAGAGTTCATCAAAAGCTACACCACAGAAATATCTTGAATGAATTCAAGGTGTTTGAAATTGACCCTGAGGTCAATTTTAAGTAGTTTTAGGTAGAGAAGTGACTGCAATTACTTTTGTGTTTAGAAATCATTCTGATGGCTGTGTAGAGAATACAAGGAAGGGAAAAAGTCTGTTAGAGTATTTATTGTGAGAAGGGATAGTATCCTGAGGCAGAGTGAAAACAGTGGGAATGGAGAGATGGAGCTATATTTTGGAGAATAAGATGGCAGAATTGCTGCCTCTATAACTGAATAAATATATGGCAAGAGAGAAGGTACCAAGGGAAACACCCAGAAGTTTGTCTTGGATCAGTGGATTGATGAGCCTGTTTTCAATGAAACAAGTCTTAATGATTAGTTATCCTAAAACTCTTTGTAAAGTATGAGAGAGCAGAGATGTTTGGAATGGTTTAGGTTTATTTTCACTCATTGAATGTTTTGTCTACTTGTACCAGGCATAAAGATGGGGAAAATGAAAGACATTATGGGATAATAAGTGAGAGAAATAGTGGGGATGGGTTGGGGAAGAAAGTGACAACCAGGAATCCCTAAGGGCCAGGTGAGGTTAGGAGACAAGATTTAGTAGTGGAAACAAAAGTGGGAATTATGATATTCTTTCAGCACCCCTGGGCAATGTGAGAGTAGAATCAGAGAGAACAGACGTAGATGGTGGGTTGAACCCAAGCTGCAGAATGTGGGCCAGTGTGGGTGAATTTATAGTAAAGTACAAGATGGGAGGCGATATCTGGGACTAACACAAGCATCTTTAAAATGCCTTCCCATGAGCACAGGATGGATAGGGATGCCAGGAAAGCCAGGATGGGGCCAAGGAGAAAAAAAGAGGGAAAGCAAGGCTGGTGGCCAATGAACTGAGAACAAAGGAGCGTCAGCTGAATTGGAGATAGCCATGAGAGAGAATGTCAGTAACAAAATTTCAAGAAATAAGGTGGGTCCAAATGTGATTTCACCCCACTGAAGGGAGCAAGTGGTTGCAAGGCAAGATTGTTGAAAGTGTCATGAATATGAATGATGACCTTCAAAAAAATGGAATCCGAAGGAAGTCTCTAAGCAAAGTATAAGTCATGCGGGAGGTCAATAAACCATGGACACAGGATGCAGAAAAGCAGAAACATGAACCCCTGAAGAGCTCATGTCAGTTGTGTGGAGGAAGAGACAAGGTGGTGGAGAAAGGGCAGGGATGAGTGTTTTTCTTCCTTATATTCCTTCATTAAAAGAAACTGATGTTATCGAGAGAAAACTGATTTGAGTAGTGGTTATGAAAGGAGAAAAACATTCTAGGAAGGAATTCATTTTCAATTAAATATGTTATGATAATAGAAAAGGCCTCAATGACAATTTTTTTTTCATTCCATTGGTCATTGTGGAAGAAGGTAGAAAAGAGAAAGCAGGGATGGTTGGGGATGGTAGAACAGAAGGTACCAGAAGGGACACAGTGAAAAGTTTTCCCCTTGATGGCAATTTTTAAGATAAGCACAATTGAGGCTCCTCTGAATCATTAGCACTTCTGGAAACTCCAAAGTCATTTTAAGTTTATTCACTAGAATTTTGGGTGCCCACGATAGTTGCTAAGCAACTCCATGATGAAGCCTTTGAAGTTTTCCCTTTGAATGTGCTGTAAGTGCTTATTAAGAAGTGTTAGGCAGAAAATAAAATAAAACAGACAGGGAGATCATTCCTGTCGGTCAGGGTCTGAACAAAGAGAATATATTAATGGAACAAATAGTGCAGAAAACTTTAAATTTCCTATTAAATAAATACCACACATTAAATATCAGAAAATGATGACTAAGAGGTGGAGAAGATACGAGGTATATACAAAAGGTTTCACCCACACCCTGTTTTGTGATGTTTACCCTGATGCTGTCACCACACCTATGAGTTTCGCTTATTAAAATAATAGGGGAAGAACAACTAAAATCTGCTGATCAGTGCACAGACCTAAACGCTTCCAGTCCTGCAAAGGCTAAACCTGACAGACAAGATCAATATTCAATTTGGGAAATGTTTGATGTTGTTAGCTACTATTTTTTCCAACCTGGTCTACAAGTGTACACTGGTGTGTGTAGCTTTGTTTATTTTCAGCTGATTGCTGAGAAAATTAATCTCCTTTATTCCACTTAGAAAATGTTGACATTAAAACTGAAGATAAAACAGGGATAAATTGGGGCAGGGAATCCAAGTCATACATAGAAACCTTTTATAAGCAATAAATTATTTTAAATGTTTAAAAGACAATTCATAAATTTCTGGCAGGTAAAATGAGTAAAGTTTTATGTGGAATATGTAACCTATGCAACATCATGTGTACACAAGAGCGTGATACATGTGGGTCTAACACTGGAAAAATAGAAGTCATCATACTAGCTACCATTTAAGGAGCGCTTACTAGGCGTTAAGCTCTTTTCATGTTAATATAATTCGGGCGTCCATACGCGGCAGATGGCGTCATCCCCATTTCACAGGCGAGCACACCACCAGCGCACAAAGCAGATGCCTGCCCAGCACCCACCACCAATAGGTGTTGAAACTGTCGCATCTGATTCCAACGCGCGACGCTGTCCTAGTGCTGTTTTAAAAATCCCAATGGAGTCCCATTTAAAGCAGATCCACTCCTTTTTAGGTGTGACTGGTGACCTTGATTGACCTGAGTCACAATTCCAAGAACTACCTTGCAGTTAAACTGAGGAAAGTGGGGTAGGGGAGCTGTGAGAGTTGGGGGCAGGACAAGAGGAAGAGAACAGTTGGAAACTAAGAGGGACAGAAGAAACGGACGGGGCAGGGCGGTGCTGCCGGACGTTGAGAGGCTCCAGGAGCTGGCCGCGCAAGGGACAAGGAGAGCCGAGCACCAGGACCGCGCCAGGTGGCCCCTCCACCCCCCGCACCTGGGCACGTGACCGACGCGGGCGCCGGGCGGAGGCGCGCTCACCTGGGCACACGTGACTGGGCGGCGCCTCTGGCGGCGCGCGGCCACGCCCACTCCTGCGCGGCGCGCCGGGACCCCGCGGACCCCCAGGCGGCGGCGGCGACAGGAGCCCGGGAGGCGGAGGCGGGCGGAGGCGGGCGGAGGGCGGCGGCCGCGGCGCGCCGAGACGCAGCAGCGGCAGCATGTCGGCCGGCGGAGCGGTAGTCCCGCCGCCGCCGAACCCCGCCGTGTCCTTCCCTGCGCCCCGGATCACTCTGCCCGCCGGCCCAGACATCCTGCGGACCTACTCGGGAGCCTTCGTCTGCCTGGAGATCGTAAGTGGGGCAGACGCGGCGAGGGCCGCGCCGGGGGGCGAGGACCCGCAGCAGCATCCTACCCCCCGGCTGTCTCCTCTGCGCGCGCCCCAGCGCCCGTGCTTCCGACGTGACCTTTTCCTGCGCCCCTGCCGGCGTCCTCTCGACCCCCAGCGCAGCCCGAATCGGGGCGACCAGGCAGCAGTCCGGCACCGGCGCCTGGCACCTGTTACGGGGCACCTGCTCCCCCCGCTGGCGACAGAAATGGCCCCGGGAGAGCGAGCAGGCGGCCAGTCAGGGCCGAGGACGGGGGCCTTTTGAGAGGAGAAGAGTTTGGGGGCTGCTGGCACCGTCGGAGACCCTGGCGGCGTGGCCAGGGTCTGCGCTTGGCTAGAGTCAGAGCAGGCGCTCTCCGCCTCGCCTGTTGCTAACCTGCCATTTTGTTGGGTGGTGCAAAGGTGTAGCCGGTGACTGGGTGACCAAGAGGCAGCCAAGAGGTGGAAAGCAGTAATGGGAGGTACCAGGGAGAGGAGGGGGCGCTGACGACCTGGGCATTTTCCCCCCTTGCCATTATTAGTGCCCTGTGGACTGGGGAGAGGAGCAGCGTTCAGGAGTCAGGGCAGGGGAAATGTCAAGTAGGAATCGTGCCCTTGGCAGTTTCTAAATAAGTGGGCGTGAGAATGGTGGGGGAAAGTTACAGTCGTGGCTGTCAGGTTCCTGGCCCCCTGCCTTTGCGCTGTCTCCCCTTCTCTTCTGTGTAACTCCAGACCTTCTCAGCCCACTTTGTTGGACCTAGCTGAAGGTGAAGTCACCTGGCCTGACCTGCAACCTTCGTGGGCTAGAAACTTGAGCTTTTTTAAAAGAATTTTGTGGAATTGGAAGCTTCTGAAGCTTCTTGTGGGCCAGGGGGAAATGTGCAAATATAAATTGGGCAATCTGACGTTGCACCATGCTCTGAGAATGGCAAATACCAAGCGACCTGCTAGCGAGTCAGTGCGTTTCCTACAGGCTGGTTTTGTTTGCTGGGTTTGGGGTTTTCATCTCTCTCCCCTCACCCCCTCCTTTGAGTTTGCATAACCTGGATTTGGGTCGCTTCGGTTTCACTTTTGTGCCTGTGGAACCAGAACGCGTAGTGAGCATTGGTTTTCTGCCCCATTATGCTAAAGTGGCTAAGACACCCTCAGTTAAGTTTAGCTCGGATTTGAATCTGAGAAAGGAGACAAGTGAGTTGCAGACTACAACATCAGTAATCAGATCATGAGTGCGAGGCTTAGAAGAGTCTGGTATGAGTCTGAGCCCAGTTCAGAAGCATCTGAATTCTTCAGATGAGGCTCAGGAGTCCGTATGAGAGTGGGGAGAGGGTAGGCTTGGGCCAGTGGCACTGTTGGGGGCAGGTTGGGGGACACATTTAGACAGCAAGAACTGGAGATGTAGATATTTTAGGTTCTGGACTGCCTTACTTCCAAGTTCCCCGAACTCCAGTTGTTTGAATTCTTCTTTTAGAAGTTTTTGTTCGATCCACCTTCCACTGTACTGGAATTTACAGAATGTTCACTTAAATAGATCCCCTTTCTAACCTTCAGTACCTACATTCTCCACATCCTAAACAACGATTGTACATGAATTCTCAAGTTTGATATGCTGATTATATTTTTTCTAATATTCAAATACATAGATATATATTTACATATGTATATATAGGTAAGGATAAATAAAGATACACATATGTATATAGGGCACTGTATATGTATATATATATATTCAGAGAAGGTTCATCCATGTGACATCAAATCTCAGATACCACCTATGGTCACGGAAACACTGCCTTTTAGAAACACTGCCTAATTTTGAGGGAAAAATGTGAAAGGTGATTTATTCTATTACGTCTTCTCCACCCTCATATCTCTTTAGCCTAGTGGTTAGTCCTCAACTCTTGCTATACTTAATTACGCTGGCAGCTTTTTAATATACTGTTGCTAGCCCACACTAATTAAATCACAATCTGTGGAGGAGCACCCCAGAGTCGGCTAGGTTTTTTAAGAGCTCCCCAGAGGTTCTACTCCTCAGTCCTGGCTGGGAACTCCTGGGGGAGGCCTTGTCAGGACTCCTAGACAAGACAGTGCTCTCTTGCAAATGTGAATGCTTTCTCTGTGCTGGAACTCCCACCACTCCCCAGGTAGTAGGGTCCCAGGCCCACAAAGTATCCCATCCTCCTCTTATCTCTTCATTTCCTCTGGCTTCTTACTCCAGAAAATATCTAGGACCTTCATCTACCTAGATAAAGCATCATGTCCAAAAACCATTTCAGTTAACTTTTCATGACCAAACATTTTGATAGGTTTACATCTTAAGCCTTCAATACCTCTTTACTTGAGTATCAACCTCCCTCCTCCCAAATGTATAACCCCCTCCCCCCCAAAAAATAAAAGGACCCAAATATTCCAGTGAAACTAGTTACCTTAGAGAAACAAGAGACCACCACATTGAAGCCAAACCATACATAGCTCCTTCTTTGTTCTCCTCTTTCTGTACCACTTAGAGGTACTTATTTGCTTCCAGAGAACAGAGATGGAGGCCTCCTTGGTATCCTCTGTCTAGAATACCCACACTGAGCAAATGCACAGACATGAGCTAATTAAACACTTTTGAAGCACCTTTGGTCCCAGCTTTCTTAATTTCTAATTTTCTGATTCCTTTAAAGTGTTCCATCTTTCATGGCTCATCAGAAATTCTTCACACTGTAAATTAATGTGAGAATTCCCCAGGAACAGGTATAAATACTTGGTGATCTCTTTTCTAGGGACCAATTATTTTAGCCCTTTCCAGTGTTTCTGGATACACCCAAACTCTCAGTTTTGACCTATTCATATCCCATTGTGTTTGTGATTGCTGTATGTCCTGTTCCATCTAAAACTTAATGTGAAAACTGCATCGGACAGCGACAGACTGGGCCATCAGCAGTTGACTCAGCTACTGAAACTACGATCTTAGAGTTCAGTTCTCACATTAACTAGAAATTTTGTTGAAAGAATTCAATCCTGATCCCCCTTATTGAGCACCATTCTCAGTGTCTCAGGTAGAAGCCATTTGTTGGGGAGCACATTCAAAAGAGACAAATAGTGCCCACCTAACAGAACCAGGTAAAGCAATTTATAGCACTGGCTTCACAGGTGGAGAGGATTGCAACTTCACATGCATGGCGTGGTTTTTTGACCTAGGTGTGTCGCACTCCTAGATAGCTGTCGTCAGCCCCTTGGTTCTTGCTCTCAGTTATTCTTACCAATGAATGCTTGAGATGAAGAGCTTAAGTTTTACAAAGCAAAGCCTTTCATTTAGGATGGAAAACATACCTTCAAAAGTTATCATTTTTAAACTCTCAGTGTTTGCTGAATTAATGTTTTCTAAGTCATTCATCGGGCATTTATTGACTACCTACTGTATATAAGGTACTCTTTTGGGAAAAAAACATGTTTAAACCTTCCTCACCTAAAAGAGCCTATAAGCTAGTTGAGAGGCTATGCACAAAAATAACTACCATTCAGAGAAGACAGACAAAAGAATGGAAAGTGAGCTACAGCAAAAGCATTTTCCAGGCAGGTCTGTTTATGTGAAAATTACATTGGAGCATCTATACCATTGGGCTGAACAGTCTGTTTCAGCACCCTGTCCTCACTGAGCTTACTGTACACAATATACAAGAAAGATCAGATGTCGCAGTATTGAACACTGATGAGAATAAAGGTCATTATTGAATTCAGTGTGTTTTACACTTTCAGTGTTTAGGAAATCCTCTACATTCCCCAAGATATTAACAGTTCTCTTTACGGGAGGAATTCTAGGGCTCTTACTCATATGCTTCTAACACCAGTGTTTTGGATGCCACAATAATTTTCATTTATTCAACAAATAATTAAGAACCTGCTGTGCATCAGGCCTATGCTTTGCCTGGGAATAGGATAATTACCATAGCTTCTGCTCTTAAAAGAAATTCCTGTACAGTGAAGTATAAAGGCAAGAATTGCAATGCTGTGTTTGATGTGACAAAATAGGCTTATAAAAGTACTATTGAAAAGCAGCGTAGAGTACATCTGGCCACTGGGGAGGCCAGGACAGGCAGCTTCAGTGAGATGGTGACAATTGCATTTAGTCTTAAATGACAAATAGACATTTAATAGAAAAAGTGGGAAAGAGAATTCCAGGTAGAAGCAAGGGCTTGTGTCAACCACAGAGACAAGAAGGATTGTGGCATGAAGGTTCTGGCAGTTGGTTTTGGCTTTTTGGTTTGGTTTGGTTTTACATGACTCGTGGGAAGGTAGCAGCAGCAGGAGAAAGAGCAGGTAGGGTTCAAGTTGTGATGTGCTGAGAAATGAGAGACCAAGGTGCAGAATGTAACCTGTCTGTGGAGGGGAGCAGCTGCTCGAGGACAGGCATAAACTTGGTCAGACCTGTGTTTTACAGATCTTTGAGTAGTGACATTTTGTTATAAAACAGAGGGACTGGTGGCAGAGAGATCAGTGAGGGGGTTTATTGCAGTAATTTGATTAAGGATGAGGAGAACCTGAAACTGGACACATGAAAGAAGCAGAGAAGAAGAGAGAGATTTGACATTTAGAAGGTCAATCAAGTATGTAAAGTTTGACATGTCCTGGAATGATACTAGACCAACCTTAAATATAAAATGTAACTCAGAGGAATTATGCCAGAAAAGCAAATGTTAATGAAGGGGAGATGGGGAGGACGGCAGTGGAGCAGGCGTGTGTCGTCATGCAGGTAAATCTCGGGGAGGGACTTCAGGTTCTTTTCAAACCAGAACTTTGACTTTAGACAGACTAACACTTGAGTGTTCAGATATACAGCATTTTCTTTTCTTGACCAGAAAATAGAACTGGGTTCCAGAGGGAAAGTGTGCATTTGAGTTGGTGAAGAGAGGCTATCTGAGGGCATGTTTCCATCTCTGCAGGGGTTGGATTCCATAAGTCAGATTTTTCCTTTGCCTCTGGGTTAAAAATCTCCATCTATGACAAAAGAGTCTTTAAAACTTCAAAAGAAAAAATAAACTAATGCCCCTGCTAAGGATTATTTTCAGCAGTTGTTTGCCCAGAATGGCAGCCCTGTAAGAAATGTGAAAAACTGAGGAACAGAAAACTTTAAACCAAATTCCTGAAAACCTTGACCTTGAGCTCCAAGGAAAAAGGTCAGGAAGAGGAGATTTGTTTCGTGGAGCCCTATAGAAAGGCCGTACCTGGTAGCAGGAGCCGTGAACATGGCATATCTGCCTTGATCTGTCTCAAGAACCTGGCTGGCATGTGCAATGTCATGCACACAATATCATACTTAACAAAGGCTACTTGACTGTTCTGTAGGACAAACTGAAGAGTATGTGAAAATATTCTAGAGAGACTGTCTGGAGTGGAACAGGGCAGCTTTGGAGTGAATGTCCTTTTAAGTCTTGCCCAGCTCTTAAAATTTTTGTCATCATTCTTACCCAGGGATCTACAGTTTGACCTGAATTTCTTATATCCCATTTTATATGAAAGGGCCATATCCTTTCATAGTCATCATATATGATAATCTCAACTTTTATATAATAACTTTCAGAAAGAGGAAGGTAAAAAAGAAAGGAAAGAGGCAATGATTTGTATGGTTCTTGCTGATTCCAGGGAATTGGCATGCATGAACATTTTTAGCCTAGGTGATAACTAGCTACCTACAAACATGAAAAGAAGATACTAAAACTCAAGGGAAATTATAAATAAGAATAAAAGGGGCCAGAATATACTTCTCCCCTGTAATATGTGCTTTCCATTTTAGGGTTAGCATCAGCTATTTAATAAACTGAAATGGAAGTTCGGGTCAGATTGGAAGAAAGTATAGCTCTTTATAACATCCTCAAACATTTTTAAAGCTTTTGAATGTAAATCTAAAAACCAAAACTTCCTTTTTATTAGTTTATTTTGTACACAGGCCTCTTCTATAGATGTCATTTCTCATTGCTTCCCAGAACTTGTCTTGTTTCCTTTTTCTGATTTAAAAAAACAAACAAACAAACCCCTTGCCAAGTTGTACCTCTAATTCTGAAGTGTACCAAGGCTAGTCCAGGGCTGGTTTGGACGGCAGTCAGCATGGTGAGAAGGTAGATGGGGACTAACAGAGGGGAGCAGGAGGGGGTGAGTAAAGCACAAGATAAACACTACCCTACTCAAAAAGTCCAGTGGCAATTGCAGTAGAATAGGTAAACTGAACAAATTTGTGGCCCAAAGAAGATTGAAAATAGGGTATCATGAGCTAGACTGGCAAAAAGTGCAAACTTCCCCATAACTTTCCACCCCGGCCTCCCGCAATCCTGTACCAAGTGGTAGGCGTTGCCAATAATAACTTGAAAATTGAGAAGTACATGTTCCTGCTTCACTAGTCTTCATTCCTATTTTTGAACACCCACCACGTATCAAGGAATGAGCTAGGCTCCAGATAGCAATGTGTTCCTGGCATCCCAGGCTGCACTTCTGGAGCATTTTCTTCTAGAACCATTCATTACACATGCTGGTTGGTATCTGTTCATTTCCAGAAGAATGCAACTGAACATCTTCTATAGAAAGCACTGTCCTGGGTTCTGAGCATACAGAGATGTTGTGTTAGGCAATGGCATTGAAATTGACCCCACAATCCAGTGGGCGAAACAAGCATGTGAACCCATAATTTCAAATCAGTTGCTGTAAGCACTGCAGAGGATGTACATATAAGTAACCACGGACACAACAGGGGATGACATCTAGCCAGGATAACATAATACAGAGATGGTACTAGAAGATATGGCACTAGAGCTTTGTTATCCAGCAAAAGTTGTAATGGCAACATGCTAAGCAGAAACAGACTCTGTATGTAAGGGGATGAGGGACTGAAGCTGGAGTCTTTCCACAATAGGGTAATAGGGAGGGAACATGGCAGGGGAAGAGGGGAGCTTGGAAAGGTGGGCAGCAGTATTCTCTAGTACTATTAGCACTGGACTGCAGTCATATTTTGAATGAATTTACACTTATATGGGCCACCTTGTAAACACACCTAGCAGTTTTTTGTATCTGTTTTGTATCAGTGTTGACTGAAGAATGTTCCCAGTTTAAAAAAAAAAATCTTTGGGTATGCAAGTTGTGTATACAATGGAGTTAATTGTAGGTAATCTGTTCACTAGGTGATAAAGTGTCTGAATGTGTTAAACCATGTTGTTTCATTTGCAGGTACCCACTAAGTCGGCATTCATTAAAATAGGAGGAGTTATCAAGAAGATAGGATATTCTCAATTGTGAGGCCCAAACTCCTTTGCAATTCTGATAAGAGTTGTAGAGATGTCCTCAGAAAAAATGCGTATGTACTTATCTGCCCAACTGATATGACTTTAGGGACTCAAACACCCTATTCCACCAATCTGCTCCTAGCAAAAGGATAGAAATCTTGCTCTAGAATGAATGCTAACCTTTGAGGGAGCAGAATAACATAATATTAAGAGCTCTGGAAGCCAATTGCCAGGTTCAAATACCAGGTGTAACACTTATTAACTGTGCAACTTAGGGCAAGTTATTCATGGCTCTTTACCTCAATTAACTTTTATCTGTAAAATGGGAATAATAATAGTAATTATCTCTCTCTGTTTGTGAGGATTAAATTGGTACAAAGAAAACCCTTTCAACAGTGCTTAGAACATAAGAGCTCAAATAAATGCTACTTGAGATTTCTATTATCCTCATTAGCTTCAACCTCTCCCTCAAACTAACTGTAAGCCAGACTAAGAGGCAGTTTTTGTTTCTTCTAGGCTTGCTGGTTGGTTCTTTCTCACTGTTAGAGTGATGAAGTGCCCAATGTGTAAACGGCAGGAGCCCTGGGAAGAGAAAGTTACATGTTATATACAGAAAGTTCTAAATAATGAAGTGTTTTTCCTTAAGGGGAAATCTAGCCATTCCTTTATACCTTCAGATTCATTTACCTTTCCCTGTTCTCATTCCAAACACTGACCAAAAATAGGTCAGAGTAGGAATCGGCCTGTTTACTTCATGCAATGATAAGAGTGTACTTAGATGAAGGTGTCAAATTGGCTTGAAATCCTCGGCTAAGATGTCGGAGGGCATGCTTAAAAGCACACTGTTAGGAAATAAGTGACATTTGAAAAGAAAAAGAGTATTTGGAAATGGAATCCTTTAGGGACATAAGAGGACCATCCAAATAGGAGACAAGTTGAAGTCTGTAATCCTTCAGCCAGAACTGCAAGAGTTACTGCTTGCTCAACACAGTGTTTTCCCGTCGGGGTTACATATTTTTACCAGTCCATAGTTTCTAGTGAACACATCTTTTAACACCAATGGTGGTGGTTCAGTTTGATGTAATGTGTGGCTGAAAACCTCCACAGTTTTCTTGTGGGAAGGCTTCAGCAAAGTCACACCCTTCTGGCCTGCAGGAACCAAACTAAATTGATAAAAATATAGTAAGACACAAAGAAGATGTGTGGTTTTAGGAAGGTGTAGCAATTTAATAACTGCAACTCAGCATATATTTGAGCACTTTGAGGTATGTGCCATGTACACCTAAATTTGAACTCAGAAGGTAAGGGATAACTGAGTCACCAGGGCAAGGCTGCTGTCTACATCTCGGAAATGTTTGCCTTTATGTGACCTGAAAGCTTGAGATCAGGAGACAGGAGCCTTGACTTAGTTCCTGGAAGAATTTTCAAAATGTGGTACATTTATATGTAACTCCCAGACCTTTAGGACAACAGAGAGTGACAGAAGGCAGCGATAGACAGGAGTTCAGAATGTGGATTGAGATCTAAGATGAGAGAACGCGGACAAACACGGCATTCCACCCTTGTTCACAGTGTGTGTACTCGACAGTTGCTGTGACACTTTAACACCTGTTCTCCCTCTGATTTTAACCATTTGTTGTGCTCTGCTTTCTATCTTAAAAACAAGGCTCCCTTGCAGAGTAGCCTCTACTAAACAGAGTAAAAGAGAGATCTACTAAACTGATCATTACACTATGTCTGGTAAATACACTTGAGTTTAGGAACACTGCGAATTAGATGAAGTGGATATCCTGAGCACTGATAATGTTAAAAGGTCCATTTTTAAATCAGGAGCCAGAGTGAGAAGCTCAGGAGAAAAGGTAGCTTTTGGCCAAAGAAAACAATGAAGTAGGGAAGAAATAGCTGTGGTCAAGGCCCTAGTGACCCGTTCACCAATGTGATAGTCTTGAGTGAGAAAGGTAGCTCTCCAAAGTGGATTTAATTATATTCTCTGGCCCACCGCCTATCTTCCAAAGCTACCATGGTGAGCAGAACTTTAATCTGGATTTCTCAGAATCTCTGGTCTGGGGATACAGTGTGTGTGTTTATGCGGTGGGAGGTGTCATTCATAACCCCTTCCTCCTTCCCTCGCCCCTTTTCCGTGCAACACACACCCCACAAATTGGGAGATGACTCTGTTCTCTTTTCATATAAACACTTAGTTACCTTTCCAAGCCTTTGAGGTATTGGAAGAGCTGTAATTTTGAATATGACAAAAACAGTTAATCTGTAGTGTTTCCCAGTAGCATCCGCTGTCACGCCCCTGGCCTGCCCTGAGAGTGTGCTTCAAAACCTGCCTCCCCTGCCCACCCTCCTAGATACCTCCTGAGATATTTCCTCTCCCCTTTCCCCGTCTCTCAGAGCACACTGTGCTGAGCTCTTTTTATAGCACTTACCACCGTCTGCTGTGAACCAGATTTAATGGCGTCTGTTTCTCCCTTATTTAGAGCTCCTAGAGGCGGAACCTTGCCTTTTTTTCTTTTCTCTTTAGTCTTCTTCTACAGTGCCGGGAAGGAGATTTGAGGCTGGCCGGTTTGAGGTCCAGTCCAGGTTAATTAAATATTATGTTAAATTCTGAGGGATCATATAGCTGCTTCTTTAGAAGTATTATCATAATCCCTGTATCATATAATTATGCTTATCTGTTTGAGTTTACCTGCCCCAATAAACAGTGGCCAATTGTTTTTTATTACCCTTTATATTTGCACCTAGGTTCTCAATGAACACCTCTCAAATTAATAGATATTTAATAATGATGTGTATTTCTTAAACAGTATTTAAAGCAACATTGGTTATTTGTAGTAGGAAGAGTAAGAAAAGGCTACCAGGAAGAAGAGGCTGAGAAAAAAAGGAAAGATTTGAATGTCTTATCACCTTCAAATATTTATTAAACAGTGTGAAAGTGTACAGACTCTTTTATCAGGAACATTATTTCTTCCATAACTGCTAATAAGTTTGTGGTTGAATTTTTTAATATGCGTTGATATTCATGACCTAGATATATTTCATAAAACTTTCTGGGTTTATTGTTATTTTTTTATTTAAAATTAAGATGAAGACACAACCACAATCATACATTTATTTGATTGGTTCCTCAGTTTTCATTGTTCACTAGGGCCTTGACCACAGTTATTTCTTCCCTACTTCATGGTTTCCTTTTGCCAAAAGCTACCTTTTCTCCTGAGTGATCATTTATTATGCTTTCAAAATGTTTTCAAGAAGTAATGAATTGTATGCCTGGACTTGTTTTTAGAAACTTGAATTAAAACTTCTGATTTTAACTTTTAGTGACTTGTGCAATTTGGACATTATTTAGACACAAGAAGCAAGATACATACACATGATTATTGGTTGTTGATATTTGGAGCTCCAACTGTTCCCCCGTGGGAACTAGGAGGTTTTCACTAAATATCTGAGAGCCTTCTACATGCCAGATGTACATGCTTCTGTATCACCCGCGTGGGGGAGGGGAAGCAGTGGGCACTGAGCCCCACTTGCCTTTAGATGGCGTCCGGGTCTGTGTAAAGCCCAGGTTTCTGTGTTGCCAAATCTGTCATGGTGCCTGACTGATAGGAAACGATGATTGTGTAGACTAATAAATGGCTTTAGATTCAGAGACTTACAAGGCAGCATGTTGCCAAGAAGTTCTAATAGAGCAGTAGGACTGAAAGCCAGGGCATTCAGTCACAGTGTTTCTCAACAATATAACATATCCACAATGGAGAGCTCACCCAGAACAGGAGGGGCCCCTGAGCGTGGGGTAGAACTCAGGAAAGACTTTCAGGATGATGTGTTATTCAAGATAAGCTATGAATGGGAAGTTGCTCTCTGGTTAGAGTGTGGCAGTGGACTGAAGAGGAAACTCCTAGTGCTGGTTCTTACTCAGGATCATCTCTGGCCTCCCATTGCTCTTGAGTGATGTTCAACTAATTGACCTGACATTTAGAACGGCTTCAGCCTCCAGCTCGTACTTCTGGACCAAGTTTAGCTTATACCATTTTACTCCCACCATTTGGCACAATGCTTGAGACAGTAGGTATTTGTTAATATTAGATCCATGAATATCTAAAGCACCTATCCCCATGCCCAGCACAGAAAAGTACTAATAAGAGATGGTAGATTTTATTGTTTACTATCATGTACAACAGCTGCAACTATTATTTTATATATAGGCAATAAACTCACATGTACAAATAGGTCATGATAAGGACTGAAACATGGCCATTAGAAGTAACACATTACAAAGGTGTGGCTGATCTCTGCTAATATCTCTGCAAAGTGGTGAGAACGAAGCCAGTGGAGGGTGATTTGAAGAGTATTAGGAAGGAGAGGAGCTGGAGACCAAACAAAGATGAATTTGTAAAAATAGTTGTCTGGTAAGGAAAATACTTAGGGCTGTAGCTAGGAAGACACTGGGGGCCAAAGAAAAATATTTTTAGATGATGAAGGAATGCTGGGCTGAGGACCAGAGTCCAGCATGAAGGCGGGTGCAGAACCGGAGTGGACCGGATCAGGCCTGCAAATGGGAGCACTGGCCTTGCCCGAAGGACACCTGAATACATGAGAGAAAAGGTGGGTGGGGTTGCAGGCAAGGGTGCAGGGTCTGGGGAGAAATAGAGGTGGTACAAGGGTGATACAGGTACGTTCGATTCTGCTGCCCAAACCTGTTACCGTCTTCTTTCCTTCAGCTGTTCGGGGGACTCGTCTGGATTTTGGTTGCCTCCTCCAATGTTCCTCTACCTCTGCTCCAAGGCTGGGTCATGTTCGTGTCCGTGACGGCTTTTGTCTTTTCCCTCCTCTTCCTGGGCGTGTTCCTCTCTGGCATGGTGACTCAGATTGAGGCCAACTGGAACTTCCTGGTAAGGGATTTTTACGTCTCTTTCAGGCAAAAGTGAGAAATTTATAAATATCTCATTCTGTCCTGAAATGCCGGATCCCCTGTCCCATCTGTGGGTGAGAAAAGGTCAGACGGCAGGATCTGCCAATCTGCCATGTGTCTGCCTTGCTGAGCAGCAGGGTCCCAGTTTGTGAAATTCCTGTGTTGACAGAGCTGAGCAGTCTTTCTATTACTCCTTTATGAGATAGATGACCTTTACTCAAAGACTGTTTTATTTCATACAAGTGAGTTGCATTACAGTTACTGAACCATTGAACAGATAGATGCCTTTGGGAGGTGGGGGCTGTGACATACATCTCGAAATTTTCTGTTGATTTCTGCTTCAAATGTATATTCTGTTCAGAAAACTAATAGCTACATGTTCTACTCTCCAAATACTTGGGGAAAAAAGGAGAAGTTTTATATTTATTTTCAATTCCTGTCCTAAATTAACAAGAATTACTAAGGTTTTTTTAAATTAAGCTATCACTGATATACACTCCTATGAAGATTTCACATGAAAAACATTGTGGTTACCACATTCGCCCATATTATGAAGTCCCCCATACCCCACTGAAGTCACTGTCCGTCAGCGTAGTAAGATGCCACAGAGTCACTACTTGTCTTCCCGTGACCTGCCACACACCATGCATACCAATCATAATCCACCTCAATCCCCTTCTCCCTCCCCCCCCCCATATCTTCCCCTACCCCTCCCCTTTGGTAACCACTAGTCCCTTCTTGGAGTCTGTGAGTCTGCTGCTGTTTTATTCCTTCAGTTTTGCTTTGTTGTTATACTCCACACATGAGTGAAATCATTTGATACTTGTCTTTCTCCGCGTGGCTTATTTCACTGAGCAGAATACCTCTAGCTCCATCCATGCTGCTGCAAATGGTAGGATTTGTTTTCTTCTTATGGCTGAATAATATTCCATTGTGTATATGTACCACATCTTCTTTATCCATTCATCTACTGATGGACACTTAGGTTGCTTCCATATCTTGGCTATTATAAATAGTGCTGCAGTAAACTTAGGGGTGCATATGTCTTTTTGAATCTGAGACCTGGTTTTCTTAGGGTAAATTCCTAGGAGTGAAATTTGTGGGTCAAATGTTATTTCTATTTTAGTTTTTTGAGGAACCTCCATATTGCTTTCCACAATGGTTGAACTAATTTACATTCCCCCCAGCAGTGCAGGAAGGTTTCCCTTTCTTCGCATCCTCGCCAGTATTTGTTGTGCCTTGTCCTTTCCATGTTGGCCATCCTAACTGGTGTAAGATGATATATTATTGTGGTTTTAATTTGCATTTCCCTGATAATTAGCCATGTGGAGAGCATCTTTTCATATGCCTATAGGCCATCTGAATTTTTTCTTTGGAGAAGTGTCTGTTTATATCCTCCACCCATTTTTTTAATCAGGTTATTTGCTTTTTGGATATTGAGGTGTGTGAGTTTTTATATATTTTGAATGTTAACCTCTTTCAGATATGTCATTTACAATTGTATTCTCCCCTACTGTAGGATGCCTTTTGTTCTACTGATGGTGTCTTTTGCTATACAAAAGTTTTTTATTTTGAATGTAGTTCCATTCGTTCATTTTTGCTTTTGTTTCCCTTGCCCAAGGAGATGTATTCAGGAAAACTTTGCTCATGTTTATATTCAAGATATTTTTGCCTCTGTTTTCTTCTAAGAGTTTTATGATTTCATGACTTACATTCAGGTCCTTGGTCCATTTCAAGTTTACTTTCGTGTGTGGAGTTAGATGATAATCCAGTTTCATTCTCTTATACAGCTGTCCAGTTTTGCCAACACCAGTTTTTGAAGAGGCTGTCATTTACCCATTGTATATCCATGGCTCCTTTATCATATAGTAACTGGCTATATATTCTTGGGTTGATATCTGTACTCTCTATTCTGTTCCATTGATCTGTGGGTCTGTTCTTGTGCCAGTACCAAATTGTCTTGATTACTGTGACTTTGTAGTAGAGCCTTGAAGTCAGGGAACGTAATTCCCCCAGCTTTATTCTTCTTTCTCAGGATTGCTTTGGCTATTTGGAGTCCTTTGTGGTTCCATATGAATTTTAAAACTATTTTCTCTAGTTCATTGAAGAATGTCATTGGTATTTTGATAGGAATTGTGTTGAATCTGTAGATTGCTTTAGGTAGGATGGCTTTTTGACAATATTAATTCTTCCTATCCATGAGCATAGGATATATTTCCATTTATTGGTGTCTTCTTTAATTTCTCTCATGAGTGTCTTTTAGTTTTGAGGGTATAGGTCTTTCACTTCCTTGTTTAGGTTTATTCCTAGGTATTTTATTCTTTCTGATGAAATTGTGAATGAAATTTTTTTTCTGATTTCTGTTTCTGCTAGTCCATCATTAGTATATAGGAATGCAGCAGATTTATGTGTATTAATCTTGTATCCTGCAACTTTGCTGAATTCAGATATTAGATCTAGTAGTTTTAGAGTGGATTCTTCAGGGTATTTTATGTACAATATCATGTCATCTGCAAACAATGACAGTTTAACTTCTTCCTTACCAATCTGGAGGCCTTTTATTTCTTTGTGTTGTCTGATTGCCATGGCTAGGACCTCCAGAACTTTGTTGAATAAAAATGGGGAGTGTGGGCATCCTTGTCTTATTACTGATCTTAAAGGAAAAACTTTCAGCTTCTCACTGTTAAGCATGATGTTGGCTGTGGGTTTGTCATATATGGCCTTTATTGTGTTGAGGTACTTGCCCTCTGTACCCATTTTGTTAAGAGTTTTTATCATGAATGGGTGTTGAATTTTGCCAAATGCTTTTTCAGCATCTATGGAGATGATCATGTGGTTTTTGTCCTTCTTTTTATTGATGTGGTGTATGATGTTGGTGGATTTTCAAATATTGTATCATCTTTGCATCTGTGAAATAAATCCTACTTGATCATGATGGATGATCTTTTTGATGTATTTTTGAATCCAGTTTGCTAATGTTTTGTTGAGTATTTTTGCATCTATGTTCATCAGGGATATTGGTCTGTAATTTTCTTTTTTTGTGGTGTCTTTGCCTGGTTTTGGTATTAGAGTGATGCTGGCCTCATAGAATGAGTTTGAAGTATTTCTTCCTCAGGAACTGGTAAGTTTTAAGAAACAAATTTGCAAGCAACACAACTTTGAAATTATACCATTCAATTGGATCAGCTTATTCTCCCTTTTCCTCTATAATATAGGGGGCCTCTTTCATGTGGTTGTCATTTTCTGGTACTTCCACAGAGTTGCCCAGTGGAGCATGAATTCCAATCCGTGGTGGACGGGGCTATGGTGAAGCTCATGAAGAATCCCATTAGGTTTTGATCACCCTTTGGTGATTAGAAACCGAAATTGAGCCTTTATATATGCTCCTTTTAAGTATAGAAGCATTTTATTGAGCATCTTTAAGGCAAATGTTAAAAGGAAATATTTGTGCCTTTCTTATTCATAGAGCATAAGGAGAACTGTCATCCCCAGTGTTACCAGCAGTGAAGTCTAGTGAACATGCCCATTAAACCAGCCCAGGGGCAAATGCTGCAGGTTAGTGTGAAGCCAAAGAGGAAGTGTAGGGCACACACAGGCTTTGAGGTTAAGTCAGCCTGATTAACACTGTAGCCTTGGGCAAAATATTAAACTGTTATGAATTTCAATTTCTTCTTCTGTGAACTGGTACTAATAATACCTCCCTCACCAGATGCTGTTAATGAATATAATGGAATTAATGTATTATAAAGTGCTCTGTTTTGTATATGCTTTATACTAAGTGGTCAGGAATCGTCATAATTCCATAACACAATGAGGCTTTCAATTTGAAATGTTGAAAGTGCTTCTATTTCTTAGGTTGCTGATACAATGTGTTCCTACATTTTTGCCTTGCTTTCTCATTAATGATGAGAAAATATTTCTAATAATTGGTCAAGTGATGAAGATAAAGGCTCCCTCTTTAAATTACTGAGAGATGTTTAACCTCCTCTTTCTAAATGCCAGGCCTTCCCATATGTCAATCCCTCATGTTGGTAAGCCCCACCAGTAAGGCCCTGACCAGCCGTCCACCACTGACCATGGGTCTCTGGGTATTCTTGCCTTGGGCCACTTTGTTTTCCAGAGTGTCTGACGTGCTGCTGCAGCCACAGTTCTGCCCATCTGGAAAATATTGCCTAACCACTGTCTTTCAAAGCCAGTTCTGAGTGTAGCTGTAATGCACATAGAGTGTAGCTGCTGCCCCCTTGCACGTTGCAGCCACTGTCCTACCGACCATAAACAAGCTCAGGCTTTTTTCTTTCTCCTTCAGTTGGACATAAGGGAACTTCTCCCCCATGTGCCATAGGTGTGAGCGGAGGGAGGAGGGCAGTCCCAGTCTGGTAGGTGAGATGGGGGCCTGCGCTACCTGTTCATGCAGCTGACCTGCTAGCACAGCTCAGATTGGTCTCTGATGTGCCATTCCCATCATAAGGAGGATGGCTGTTGGCCTGACTGTATGAACTGGTAGCGTTAATAGAATCAACTCATAATGGGTGTTTCTGGGTACTTAGTCATTTGGTGTCTCAGGTCAATTTTACCTTCTCTTCAAGGGCTCAGGAGTACACAAGAAGCTACTTTTCAAAGACATAATTCCCCCTGCAGATCACGTGCCTGACTCTAGAACTCCGGGAGCCTGCGGTGCTACCATGAATTCCATACTACATCTTCCCCTCTGACACCTTTGGATACCTATGACCCTAAGGATAATACTGGTAGCTGGGTAGTATAGCCCAAGCCATACAGAGTTACAAGTGCCGGAAGCCTATTGGATGGTAACACCTATGAAAGATGAAGGGGGAAGAAACATTAGAAGAAAGGGGTCAGGGAAAGCCTTCCCCACAGTTCAATTTTGATGTTCCTGAAGAAAGGAAAGATGGGGTAGGGTGGGTTGTGGGGACAAGGTGATAGGTTCTTAGAAGGATCTCCCCAGTGAGATACAATACTGTGTGGAAAAAGTGTCACCCTTGAAGTATAGAGTGCAGCCAAAGCAGCTCATGTTCAAAGATGTATGAAGGTGGCATCAGAGGAGGCTGTGAAGAAGGCAAGGGCCACATCATACCAAGAGCTCTAGGCCATGCATAAAATTTTTCCCTAACTTTTAAGGTAAAGTAAGCCATTTTGGAGGGTCCACCTCAGTGAGGATGAGCATCTAATAATCTCAAACATATTTTTCTTTTAATATTTTTTTTACTAATTAAGATCCAGCTCTATTACATTTAATCCCTAAGAGTAGTGACATTTGGATGTGACCTTCATCAATTAACATTTGTTGAATAATTACATTTATTTGAACATTTCTTCTATAGGTTAGACATGTGGCCAGTGTGTAACACTTTTCTTAAATCTTTTGAACACATTTGTAGGTCAATTTATGAATTAGAGGTATTACATAGAAAGCATTTTAACATCGGACCTTTATAATTCTTACTCCTGGTTAGTTAACTGTCCTTATTATTCTAAGAATAATAAAAATAATCCCTGTGGGTGGTTTTATTTGCTGAATGGGCATTTTCCAAGACAGTGCAGTGTTTTTGTAATATTGCTGTGTAAATAACAGACAAAGTTTAATAAGACAGAAAGTGAACTTTTGAGCCAGGCAGACCTCTGTAGGTTTGAGTTCTTCCTTCAAAAGTTTTGTGTGGCTTTGGGACAGTCACTAATTTTAAAAAAGAATAAATTCCTTGTTTGTAAAATAGGGATAATAAATGGGGGTTATAAGGATGAATGGTAATGCATGTACATACTGGATATTTGGGGCTGTTAATGAAAAAGCACAGCAATATGTTGATGGTATATTAATTCAGGTAAGATGATGTGGATTTTAATAGAGTTATGCTTCACATTAATGCCAGCAATATAGGAAATAACCTCATATGGCAGTTGAGTTTTGTGTGAAGAGCTATACATTTTGTAAAAGAATATGACATATTATTATTATTTTAGACTATCAGGATGTAATAAGTTACTGAATTGTAGGATTTCATAGGTCTTCTGTACCTTTCAGTATATGGGGTGACAATCGAATGGATAAAAATAGCAATTGCTCAAAAACAATTATAAAATGTGTGTAGGGAGATTCAAGATGGCGGCATGAGAGGTGAGACAGAGAATTCCTCCCAAAACCACAGATAGTATGAAAATGTAGTTAATTGATACAACTAACCCTAAAACAACAAGAAAGAAGGCTGAACCAGACTGCACACACACCTCATGAACAGAGCAGACCTCACGAAACAGGCCAGACTGTAGTGTGTATGCAGACCAACCACATTTTTGTACAAGGGAAATGGATCCAGTCTGTGCAACTGATGGCCAAACTTATTCTAATAGATGCCTTTTCTGCAGTGAAAAATGAGAAAGTTAGTGGAAAGTTTGAGTTTAGTCACTATGGTGCATGCTGATTCTGCCTAAAATATACATTCCTATGGCTTTTATTGCAATCCTATTTCGTGATGGATTCTACAACCAATTATGGTTTTGAAATCCTAGATGACCAAGCAAAGCCTTCTGTGCTACACAAGATGGAACATAGAATGATGAAGAATTTAACCAACTCTAAGAACCTGTGATTGAAAGATTCTTATTCTCTATGTTCAATTATTCAATTATAGTTCAAAAACTTAATTGTGGGTTTGATAACATAAAATGTAAAGCAATTTAAAATCATAAATATTTCAATCAATAAAATGTTAAATATTATCTTTAAAAAAATGTGTGTAGGTACATTAAAGAACTATGTAGTATACTCTAACAATATAGTTAGTATGTAACAACTATAATAACAAGTGCTAATTTAAATGCTATTTCACTTGAACTTTAAGGACAGCATGTTATTCTCTTTGTATGTTATGTTAATTGATAGTGCTCTCATGGCACGTCCACCTAACCTGAAATCATGTATTTTATTTTAAAATACAGTATATTAGAAGGTTTGCCCTATGCCAATTACTGTGGGTCAGTTGATTTTCGTTTGGATTCTGATAGCTTGGCATAGCCAAAGCTGCCAAAGTAAGTGGTGAATATAGTTGAAGGTTGTTTGATTAAGTGTTCTAGTCATCCTGACCCTCAATTTCATCATTTGATATAAAGAAAATAGGAAAACCTCTTACTGTTTTTCATTGTAGACCTCTGTCTGTCCCTCCCCTTTTAGGATTTTGCTTACCATTTCACAGTGTTCGTCTTCTACTTTGGAGCCTTTTTACTGGAAGCAGCAGCCACGTCTCTGCATGATCTGCACTGCAATACGACCGTGACCTTGCAGCCGCTCTTGACTGATAACCAGTACAACATAAACGTAGCAGCCACGGTGAGTGTTTGATGAATCCAGCTTACTGGTATTTCCCCTCCACTGTCAAGGCCTCCAGGAAGCTCCTCAGACAGTAGCTTTCTTAAATAATGACCATTAGCATTAAACATATACTAGCTGTGTTGTGAATAATGAAATGGAAGTATTAAGAGATTGACATCCATGTAAGATTATAGCCAGTCAGTGGTAGTGGTTGGCCTTGCACAACAAAGTCTACTCTGTTAGAAGAATTGCGCTTCTTACTTCTTGTAACTTCAGACATGGTAAGAGGTATTCAATACCTATTTGCAATTCATTTTAATTCAATGAATATTTACTGAGAGCCTACCAAGAGATAGAAAACTTGCTAGGTATTGGGGGCAAGAATGAATAAGGTGCAGTTCCTGCCACTGAAGAAAGTCCAGGCAAGTGGAGGTGGAAATATACCAATCATAACAACAGATGATACATGGATGAAATGCATTCCATGGGGAAACCTTTTGAATTTCTATCCTCAATTCATGTACCTAACTGAGTTTGTCATTTTGTTTTGATATAGGTCCTTTGAGGACATGATATTATTTCTGTTTTCATAGAAAAAATTTAAGGTCTCAGAAATCCAAATATTTTCCCTTGAAATTTCTTGATATGTGATATGACTGTATAGCAAGTTAGTAACCCTATAAATAGCCCAGGACTTCCCTTAAAGCCATTAGAATCTTTCTGGAGCAGTGCTGTGCAATAGAACTTTCTTAAATATTAGAAATGTTTTCTGTATACACTGTCCAATACGGTGGCTACTAATTTAGTAAATTCATTAATTCATTTTAATTAATTTAAATTTAAATAGCCACATCTGGCTAATGACTATCATATTGGACAGCACAGGTCTAGAGTCTGGGGTTTGAATGGTGGAAAACTGATGATTTCAAGACCTGCTATCATAAGTTTCCCAAGTCTTTTTCAGGATTTGTCAAAACTGACTGAGTGTCTACAATAAATTAGACTGAAGGTGGGATTGGAGCAGAAAGGAGACATGGTGCCAGCTTTGAAAGGCATATAGTTTAGATCCATGGTTTTTATACTTTTATAAGAAATGAAATTTTTTTCTTAATGAAATGTTACTTAAAAATCAGTAAATGTAGAAGGTAGAAGCATAGATGCCCTAGTTTGAAGGGGAGAAGAGGGTCCTGAATGATGACCACCTCTCCCCACCTTTTAATCATTTCTGAGGCACCTTCATGGAATCGTTGTGATCCAAAGATCACAGTTAGAAAATAACTGGTTTTAACAAGTTTACAATGTGACGAAAAGTTCAGGGACTTGAAATGGACTTTTTCTCTGTCAGACGTCCTTCCTATTAGTCACCAATTCTCACTTACTACTTCCATCCCCTCCTTTTCGATGGTGCGGTTTAAATTATCATTCTCTCTCTTGGGTCCTTGAAGTAGCCCCAAAGTAACCTATTTATAGTTGTCTAAGATCCTTCTTTAATAAGAATAATCGGTGCTTATGTACTTGATAATTGGTGGTGGATGTCATTAATTTCTCACTAACATTCCTTTGCCCCAAGAGACCAGCTCTCAAATGTTTTCTGTAGTATGTTTCTAGTCTGGCTTTCCCTTTTCTATGACTTTGTCCCTGTTATCCTTCCCTTAGTCTCTCTGCCTAAATGAGGCTGCTTTAGTAAACCTACATGCTTTAAGTTTTAGTAAACCTACATGCTTTCAGTTCTACATGAAGTCCCAGTTCATTCAATCACTCCAGTAGAAGTAAATCTTTAATTTCTGAGTTTTAATGACACTTAAATGTGTGAGCCATTTATTTATGACATGACATTAGATTGAGTCTCCCTCACTTTTCTTTTTATTTCAGTATACCTTAAGAGAGGAAAATTCTGTTTCACTTGTAATATCAAAAGTGGTCATTCTATTCCGTAGGCAGTGTCTACATTAGAGATCAGAGAGACAACCAGCAGAAGGGTGGAGGGAATAGCAGAAAGGTAGTTACACTGTGAAAATGTCCTATAGGTAAAGCTGCTATTCCTTCTCAGAGCTGTAGTTCCTGGTAAAGCATGCCTGCACGAATCATAATGTTTATCATACTGAGTTGTTTTGTCTTAGAATTCTATATAGATCACAAACCCCAAAAGGATGAGGACAATATCTGCTGTTGGTTTCTGTGCATCAAACTTACTGATGTACAGACACATGGTTGGTACTGAAGAAGCTGTGTCATGTACGAGGACAGTCATTCCAAGCTGGGGGAAGACTTGATGATCTCCCCTGCCAGCCTGATGATTCATTTTCTTGGGTTTTCTTCAGTTCTAAAGCCACTTCCCATTGTCATGGTAATGATTCGCTACATCTTTAAGTTCCAACAGTTGCAGTTTCCTTGGCTGGGAGATCACTGTATGAATAGGCACCTTCTAGTGAATTTTTGAATACTCAGTGGGGAATTTCATAAATAACTTAACAAGTGAGTCCAGTATGTGAACAAATGTTCAACCTAAGGCTGTCCACAGATGCCAAAATTACTAAGGACTGTAACGTTTAAAAGAGAATGGGATGAGGAGTAAAAGAGTAGTACAAGTCATCAAAAAAAAAGAGATGAATATAAACCATTTTCATAAGAGCTGAAGTATCTTTAAGTAGGCTGGCCAGGAAGTATCTTTAAGTAGTTGTCCCTTACGGTGAGTGTTACAAATCTCATGTGAATTTTGATTTCTTTTTTCTTAGATTTTTGCCTTTGTGACAACAGCTTGTTACGGTTGCAGTTTGGGCCTGGCTTTACGAAGATGGCGCCCATAACACTCCTTAGAAACTGTTAGTTTCATTTGTCTACTTTATCGTCTGATCAGTTTGGATAGCATTTTGTCTGGATATAACAGCATTCCAACAGTTACTTGTTTAGTATATGGAGAGAATCTAAGTACAAGTTTTGGTTCATTTCATGGATGGAGTTTAAATTTTATTATAATGTTAAACAGAGAAATAACCTTTAATTTTACATCTGCCTCTTTTTTTTTCTCTTTTAAAAAAAATGCCTTTATATTCATAAATTACACAGATATTGTTCATGAAAAAGGGACATTTCTTTTGTGGCTGTCACCTGAACCTTAATTTTCATAGGTAGCTAAAACCCTCTTTAAAAAAACCCAGTTCAAATAGACTTTCCACTGAACTCTCCTTTTGTGTAAAATAAGAGATTGGCCGTCTTTTACTGTAAAGGTCTAGATGGTAAGTATTTTAGGCTCTGTGGGCCATGCAGTCTCTGTTGCAGCTGCTCAACCCTGCTGCTACTCCATGAAAGCAGCCATAGACAGTACATACACGCGTGAGTGTGACCATGTTCCAATATAACTTTTTTTTATAAAAACAGGCAACAAGCTGGTTTTGGCCTGTGGCCTGCAGTCTATAGTTTGTCAACCTCTAGTGTAAAACCTTAGTTATATGTTCTGTGTTTTACTGAACTGATCTGGAAGGTATAAAGCTAATTAGACAAGCTACATATTTTATCTCTTTATGCAATAATTACATTTCCTTTGTGGTAATGGTCAAAAACTTATCCTTGAAGGGGCATATAGTTTCTCAACTAATTCAAATAGAGTCTTGGGTACAGCGAAAAGTAATTTATGTCATGAATCCTAATTGTTTAATCAAACTAAAAGTCTCCTAACAACTGAGAAAAACTCACACCTAGCATCCTTAAAATGAAATCCCCAGAGACCATTAACCACTAGAGGAACTGGTATCTAGCTACTAATGTCTTACTTTGGGTTTATTTATGCTTCAGAATACAGCTGTTTGCCTGTGCATGAATATATGAATATTTGTGTGTGGATGTGTGAGGCTTTACCAAATAGAGCTCTCTGAAAAGTTAATTTTTACTTCTAATTATTTTATATAACATATTGAGTTAAATTTGATAGAGTATTAAATATAACTTAGAGTTGTAGATTATTAACATCATTTGGTAATATCCCTGACATCCATGTTGGTTTGCACTGGTGGAAAATCAGTTTTCAAACAACTGTCATAAAAACTGCCTTTTGTTGAAGAGCACAAACAAGTATTTTAAGCCACCTATAGAGACCCTGATCATGGAAAGGTGCCAAAATGGCTTGAATGGGTAAACAGGTTACAGTTATGCCCCAGCTCCACCACACTGTCCAACCAATATACTGATCTCTTGTCCCAAGAGGGCTACCTCTGGGAAAATAGGGCTTTTGGTTGTTCTATACTTTTAGCCCTTTGCTTTTTTGGTGGAATCATCCCCTAAGAGTGCCACATATGAGTTGGGCTATTAGGTTTCTTGGAACATAGAACAATCCTGAATGAGTAGCATGATCAATGCTCTGTGATCAAATGTTTTTTATGTACTTATCTATCCCCTAGAAAGAATTTTATTAGAGTTTGGTTCATGATGTAATTATAAAGATACAAAGATTCAATTTGTCGCAACAGGAAATCAGTCTTACAACTCTATACCCGTGTCTTAATCTCTTCTGTAATATATGACCTCCTCGGTTTTTCCAGCTCCATACCACACACTTAAACCTGTATTATGAATTGTATATTACAAAGTCATAAATGTGCCATAAAGCTATATAGTCCATTCTGGTTGGAATTGTTTAAAGTTAGTCTGTTAGACTTAGATTTTATTTTTTGTTTCTAAGGTATAACAGGTCCATGCTTGGTGGCATTAAATTAAATGATTTCCTGAAACTGTATTGGTGGTACTTCTGTTAAAGGACTGCTTCTAGATCATTAAGAACCAAGCTTAAAACTCATCTAACTGTGAATACTTAGATTTGTAGATTAATTGCATTCTCGATTTGTGAGTTGAGTGACAAAGCACTTAAAAATTACAGCATTTGAGAATTTCTTTATATATGCTGTAAAAATGAGAAAGTGTTGGTTGGTTTTAAAATCTGGTAACTCCATGATGAAAAGAAATTTATTTTATAAGTGTTATGACTCTAATAAAGTATTCATTTGGTAATCTTTTTTGGTCATCTATTTTTTTATACAATTCGCTTTGAAATTCAGTGAAAGGTTTGATATAAACTTGACAGATTTGGAACTTCTAGACTCATAAAATATGAAATAGTTCTGCTTTAAACATTTCTATGTAAAAGATACTCTCTTGGGAAACATCAGTAAATCTTTTCTTTAATGAAGGCCAAATAGGTAAGTCTTTGGAAGTAATATATTATAAAGGAAGTTTAAATTATACTGTTTTACTTAAAAAGCATTTGTATAGTACTTGATATATACCAGGCACTGTTCTAAGCTTTTTTTCCACATACTAGCTCATTTAGTTTTCATCATAACATTCTATGGGATAGAAACTGTCATCTCATTTTGAAAATGATGAAACCAAAATACAGACTTCAAGGAACACCTAGGGCCATATGCTTAGCAGGTGGGAAAGGTGGAATTTAGACCCCAGCAGTCTGGCTTCAGAGTCTAGGCTCTTAATAGCCATGTATCTCTCAGCTCTTACAGATTTTAAATATTTTATATATCCAAAAATGTGACCCTTTTTCCCCAAAGTTTTTAGCAAGATGGTGAATAACATAATTGTTTATGGTAGATGTTATCTTTAAGAACTCTTTATCGTAACCAAGGACTCATGAATTTTAGCAATAAGAACTTAGACCAAACTTGCATAATAGGGAAAAGGTAGACAGCTCTGGTCTGCAAAGGTCCCAGAGTTCTTGGCTACCTGGGTACTTCTTCAGGCCGTCAATTCTGATATGGACTTTGGGGCTCAAGTCTCTCCATTGTCCTTTCCTGAATTAGCCTGGCTTCCTGATCACCCCTGGAACTGACAGAAGGGTCCCCTCAACTGAGAGACACCATTTGATCTTTACGCTTAAACTGAATTTCTACCTTGGCATATGCCAGAATCTGGAATTCTAAGTCGTCATCATAAAGGTTCTGTCCTTAATTAACATCATGTTTCAAGTCTGTTATTAAGTGACTTGAACAGCGTCTCAAGTAGCAACTGAATGTATTTTGCGGGGAGGGATACAGGGCTTAGGGGGAAGCAATCATCTTCAGAACAAATCCATATGTTTTTAAGGCCTTGAAAGCCCAGCCTTTTAGAGAGAGCATGTAGTAGGCTGTGCTCTGGGCCACAGGCCCACACTGGTGCCTCTGTCCGGAGCAGTCCTCTCCAGTTCCTACTTGGCTTGCCTCCTCACCTTCCCTGGGTTTTGCTCAGTTGTCACCTCTGCAGGGAGGCCTCCCTGAGAACCGTGTTTAAGCTTGAATCTCACACCAGCACTCCCTGTCCTCCTTTCCTGCATATGTCTATGGCACTTAGGACATATGTTTTAAATATGGCATGTATTCTATTCATGTTGTTTATCCTTCCCTCTACTATAATGTAAGGCTTGTGAAGAGGAATCATCTGATTTGTTGATGGCTCTATCCCCAGTGTCTAGAATTGAGCATAACAAATAGCAGGTACTCAATAACTATATATTGAATTAGCAAATGAACAAATATTAATGGGAATACCCATACCCTTGCTCTTGTGTGCCAGTTGGTATATTCTGTAACAATTGATCTGGTTAACATTTGAAAATTTCTGGTATAAAATTGCTAGATGTTTTTTTCACACAGCTCTGGATATATTTAGAGTCAGTTCTGATCTTACAGTTTCTCTAGTAATAGATGTGTATCATAAAAATACATAATCAGTCTTGTTACAGCAGAGGAGCTGTGCATATAAAAATTAGGCATCCCAAACCTAAGTGTCCATCAGTAGATGAATGGATAAAGAAGATGTGGTACATGTACACAGTGGAATACTATTCAGCCATAAGAAAGAAATCCTACCATTTGCAACAACATGGATGGGGCTAGAGGGTATTATGCTCAGTGAAATAAGCCAGGCGGAGAAAGACAAGGGCCAAATGATTTTCCTCATTTGTGGAGTATAACAACAAAACAAAACTGAAGGAACAAAATAGCAGCAGACTCAGAGACTCCAAGAAGAAACTAGTGGTTACCAAAGGGGAGGGGTGTGGGAGGGCAGGTGGGGAGGGAGGGAGAAGGGGACTGAGGGGTATTATGTTTAGTACACATGGTGTGGGGGATCACGGGGAGAACAGTGTAGCACAGAGAAAGCACATAGTGACTCTGGGCATCTTATTACACTGATGGACAGTGACTGCATTGGGGTATGGGGGGGACTTGATAATATGGGTAAATGTAGTAACCACATTGTGTTTTCATGTGAAACCTTCGTAAGAGTGTATATCAATAATACCTTAATAAATTTTTTTTTTAATTAGGCATCCCATATAAACTCATTAGATTTTCATTCTAACTTTGTCGTGACCAAAGATGTCCCTGTAGACTCAGCAGACTTAGTCCTCCAAGCATCATGAGGACTAAGAACTGATGGTCAATGGCTGTCATTTTTCTGTAATTATGATGGGAGTGGAGAGCTATGGTTATTAGTTTTAGTTAGAAATTATGATAGTCCATGTTCGAAATCTATCGAGGTAGAAGCATCTACATATAATGTGGAATTTTTATTTTTCGTGTCTCCCAACTCCAAGCTTTGTCCTTGGATATATATGAGAAGGAGGGGGCTTGGACAGGTCTCTCTCCCCGTCTCCACACATACACACATACACATGCACTGGGAGGACACGGCAAGAAGGTGGGCTGTCTGCAAGTGGGGGGAGAGATTCCTCACCAGGAACTGACCCTGCTGGTCCACGAACTGAGACTCCTAGCCTGCAGAACTTGCAGAAAATGAATTTCTGCTGTTGAAGCCCCCAGATTGCGGTATTTTGCTGTGGTGGCCTGAGATGACGAAGGCAGGCTGCTGTGCCAGACCTGGGTCTGCTGTGGAGCTCTTCCCTGCTCAGCCTCACTCAAAAGAAGGCTCCTTTTTATGTCAACCACCATATGGGCCAGAACAATATTCCAATATTCATATGGAATATGCTACCTTCAGAAAACCCAGAGAAACCTTCAAACCATGGCACTTCCGTCTTCATGGTTAAGAAAGCAAGATGTAGCAATTTTACTTCCTTGGAGGGGACATCCTAGCACACCTCTAGCAACTAGATGCCTACAGGTTTTACCAAAAAGTCTGTTCCCTGAATCTTTGAAGGGGTTTCCTTGTGCCCTCTGGAGTACACATCTCTGCAGGCTATATTATGACACAGCAAAAGAGTTATCCTAGTTTCTGGGACAAATCTGTAACATATGTATGTGACTCTGATCCATGTGAAAGCAAACTATCTCCTATTCCCTTTTCTGATGAAGGGGATCCATCACTTACCGTGATTCCATCACTGCACCATGTGCCTGATACCTCGCCCTGCATGGCAGCCGCAGTCAGGATCACAGCTCCATTGGGTTTGTGATATTCTATGGTCACTCTTGAGGATGCATCTGATTCTTGCAGAGGCTGGACTGTTGAATGTAACAGATACTTTAGGCACCACCTCCCAGGCATCCCTAAGCTTCTTAATGATAGCACTAATCTCGTTCATCTCCCTTCCCATGGAATATAATATTATTTTATTATATTTAGTATAATGGCTGAGGGGTTGTGCAGGTTCAGAAGCTTCCACTGGCCTTCTCTACTGTGACAACTCTTAAATCTATAGACTGAGGATCCAAAATGGGTTTTACTCCAATTACCAAGTCTGATAAACCAATTTATACACTTGGAAGCCTGAGAGAGAATCACCAACTTGGTTCACAAACATAGTAGGTTCTTTGTAAGCTAGACTTCGGCCAGGACCCCACCACCCCAATGACCTCACTTAACTTGATTGCAAATGCAAAGACTCTTATTTCCCAATAAGGTCATATTTACAAGTACTGAACATGACTTGTAGATTTTTTTTAGGGAGACAATTCAACCCAGAACAGACATGTCAAGTTCATTTTCAAGTTTGAGATTCCTTAGACATCCATGTTGAAAAGATAGTTGGATATGCAAGTCTAGAGAAGTTCAGACAAAATAGCCAAGTTAAAAATATTTAAGGTTGTCAACACTGGCATCCATTTTTCTATTGAATAAGCCTGAGAAAACTATAGAGCATTCCTAATTTCCTTCTCTGTAAGATTGGAAACACAATCCCCACCTATAAAGGTACTGTTATGAGAATTTAAAGGGACATGGGATGTGAAAGCCCTCTGAGAGGTCATTTCAAGCACCAGGGGAATGTATCAAAGCTCCTCATATTGCAAATAGCTCTGCATTCAGCCATCAAATATTTGGTACAAGTATTTTCAGACTACAACATGCTTTGGGATATCACTGCTTTGTATTTAAAGTTAAACATCACCTTGCTTCAGGGCAGCTGTTGTATACAAATAATGATAAAATACATATTGTTGGAGATGCTTTAAAATAAAGAAAAGGAGGGTGGTAGTTAACTTCAGGGATTTTAAAGTCTTGACACTTTCTCAAAGCTTTGCCGAGAAGGTGATCTCACTACTCAGGTAATGTCAACCACCAGAAGAACTGCTCAAGTGGAAGATCTGCACTATTCCCAGGGAAAGTAAGCATCTTTTCAATTACTCAGAATATATATTGAGAACCTATTTAGGTCACACATTGTACAAGAGATGGAACTGTGATGATGTAAGACCCAGCAAAGTCTGTAATGAGAGGGACCTATAAATAACACAAAATTAAGGTAAAACAAGTTAATTTTAGAGAAAAGCATAGGATGGAAGCACAAGGAAAGATCTAACAAACCTGGTCTTGGAGGGAACAGGTGTTAGAATGCTTCTTGACAGGAGTGATATATATGAGATCTGAAGGATGAATTAGAATCAGTCAAGACAATAAGGAGAAGGGCATACCAGATAGAGTGACCCACTGTGGAAAAGTCCAAGAGAAAACGAGATTTGTTTAGGAAGCAAGGTGGTTCAGTGTGGCTCCAGGATGGAGGGTGAGATGGTGATGCCGTAAGGATGATGCTACTCTGGTCAGCAGGGGGTCCCTTATGGAGGCCCCTCTGTGTCATGCACCTGCCCAGCTATCTTCTCATAATTTCTATTTCTTCACCTGTAGAATTTTTTTCCTGTCTCAAGAGAGTGTTTGGGCTTTTTCCAGGTGTCCTGGAAGAGTTTATCCAAATGTCTCGGCTATACTACTTTAGTGTGAGAATCATGGTGCTTTATTTCAGAAACATACAGCTGTTCATCCTCAGACAATCAGAGGTAGCAAGTCCTATTTTTAAGTCAACCTTCCTTTCTTCTTCCATCAACTCACTCTCATAATCCTCTAATCAGTCCACATGTGTTCTGTGACCTGGTATTCTAACATGGCAATTGTAGCTAACCCACACTATCTCTTTTTACTTCTGAAATAAAGAATGGTCAGAAGTCCCCCTCCCTTTTAAACTGTTGCAAACAGATTCAAAAGCAAAGGTGCACATCTGATATATGGTATACTCATGTGCCAAGTCTTCTTTAGTCAAAACTACTGGAATGATGCTAGATGAAAAGCAAGCAAATCTGGGGTCAACTTACTAGTGAGTCAAGCCCTTGAGGGGTACTTATTGCCTGGCCATTTTGTATTTGTGTTTTCCCTTCCATCTATATAGTAAGTAACTGTAAGCTAAAAGATACAGCTATACAATGCCTTTCACAGAATTTTCCATTAACCTATAATAAATTCAAATCATTTCTGCCACTTTGAGCTACCTGTTGGATACTTGACTTAAAGACATTTTTAATGAAGAATTCACTCTGCTTCAAAACAGCAGCAACCAAAATGCCCATTCGTGCATTATGTGGCTCTCAGACAGGAAAAGATATATAAGGTTGTTAGTTTGCAACCTGGGGAGTTCTCCAGGCAAAATTAGAAACAGGCCCCCATACAGGGAGGGAAGGATAGATTGAAGGAAGCAGGTTCAAGAAGCAAGAGAATTTACTTACCAGACTTGGGCAGCCACAAAATAAGCAGGTATCTGCAGCCACCCACTAAATCTTAGAAGTTTTATAGAAGCCTTAACTGGGTTCAGTCACATATACTGGCCATATGGTCTCAACACCTGACTCTCTCAAGGCCACACCCTTGAGACAGCTCTTAGTGTGGGAATGGTGGGTGGAACATACATTCCAAGGACAGGGGGTCAGAGCCACAGATTGGGTTCAGCTTGTGGGTCATGTCCTCTCAATGACCTCCAACACAGGCAGATCTAGGGAAGCAACAAAGTTCTATAGAGTATTTTGAAGTCATGCAATTCTGCTCTTTGAGTATTAGACATGTTAATGTCAAGGAACGATTTTATGGCCTCTGACCTATTAACAAAACCTTCCCCTCTTTTGCAGAATAACTCGGGCAGCCAACATTCATTGAAGCTTTATTATGTGCTAGTCACTGATGTAACACTATTAGATGTATCACATTTAATCTTCCTTATAACCCAAGACATACCCTTGTGATCACCATTTTCCAGACATACAAACTGAGGACACTGAAATTTATGTAAGGGCCTGCAGGCAGGAGGCCAGCCATGTCGCAGACCCAAGCAGTGTGGCCCAAGAGGCCAGGAAGTACTGGTATCCTAAACATTTTAAAGGTTTGCAGTTCTGAACCAAGCTCAAGGAGTTGGGTAGACAAACACCTGTTAGGTTTTATCGTAGCCATGAATTTGGTTGATAAACAGTGGAGAAAACACTGAAGTGTTTTACAGTGAAACACAGAACCATGGATCTCCAGCTGCTTCCGTTGATGCACTTCAGCCTGCTGTCGGCCTTTTCATCTGCAAAGGGCACCAGGTTATGAAGTGTCTAAATGAAAGAAAACAAATGCAATATTGCTGTCCCCGGGCTCCCGCCTGCCCTAGTTTACGGGGCCAGAGAGAAAGAGAAAGCCATGCAGAAGTCAGATGAGCTCTGCTCGCTCACAGTGGATCATTGTGGGACAAGCCTGCTGATCAGCTGGCCCCAAAGCAAGACTTCAGTCCAATATGGGAAAGCTTTGCTCTGGAATTTGTGTAGTCTGGGTCTATACTTGCACTACCGAGTCACAAGTGAGAATTCTTTTTCTGTCCCACTGTTTTTCTTTTTTGATCACTTGGTAATATCCATTTCTATTAAATGCAGATGAGTTGAAAGGCATGCAATGCTAAAATCTATGTTCCTAACTTTTCTTTTAGCAATCCTTCCATCCAACCAGGAGAGGGCAGTCTGAGCACATTTGAGAGACTTAAATAGGCAGCTGCTGGAGGGAGATTTCAGAAAGATGTTCCATTTTAGTATGCTGAACTTGGGAGTCCCTTTCCTCAGGGTAACATGTAAGCCCAAACTTTAAGGCCGTACGTAGCACGCTGTTCTGAGTAAAAGCTGAGAGCTATGGCCCCTTTTAATGCACTAACCAAAACTTAATCATTGCAAGCATAGACAGCAATAATTACAAACAGAATGCCTGTTTCCATGGGGGTGGCCAGAGACTAAAAACAGAAGCGTCTTTCATGTCCTTGAGACACTCACTATATTAAAATTTAAGTCATCTTTTCACAGCTTTCAATATCTTTCACTATTAATCAAAATATAACTTCAGAACATAATCACTAGGCTCGATTTGCAAAACCTGACCATTCTTGCTGCTGAGTTTGGACACTGCCCTTTCAGCCTCCTTAATGCCTCAGCAGTGACTGAGTTGTTAATAACAACACACACTTGCAATAATCAAAGTAAAAGAAAAAATGCTGCATCTTGTAGTAAACTTCCTAATTTTGTCTTCACTGTCCTGACTAAGGTCACAGTTAATCTCACAACCGGCTTGGCTGGGTGGTGCCATGAAAGGCACCCAGAGTTGGGAGCCCAGTAGAACGTGTTTCTCACAGCTTGGCTCAGTTGTGAGATTTGGAGCCAGTCTCTTAATTTCTGGGTCAGTGGTTTCCTCCATCCTGGAAGACGAGCAATGCACTGATCTGACTTAGCAGTAAGAACTGAAGCAAGAGCTGATGTTGCTCTTCTGTTTGCCACTGTTATTTATCCAAACTAGCCAGGTTCTAACCAGTGCCTTCCCAGGGCAGCAGAGCCTTGCTCTGCTGATAATACAGGCAGCCAAAGTCAATCTGGTTTTTACCTAACAACCCAATTTTCAATATTAAGGGGGGGAATTCAAATTTTGTTTTCATTCAGCTAGAAAAGTCATATTTTGCAAATTTCCTCTTTTATATAAAATCCCCTTCGTCAATATACCTTCCTTCCCTTCAGAAATACCAAGACCATAGTAAAAATAAAAAGTAGTGAAAACACTCTCAATATTTACTTGTGATTGACTCTGAGTGTGGGTCATTGTTATCCCTTAGAAAGAAATCTAATTTGGTCTTCACGTTTTCAGCAAATACCAAAAATACAATGAAAGTCTTTCTTAATGTGCTTACATGTTGTGCTATGTTTTATATACGTAAATTTCATGCAGAAATCAAACTGTCAGTCTTAACAAAATTATTTTGCAAATATAATTTGCTATTTACAACAGTATGCTAAGAAGGCAGGTATTATTCACATTCTACTGAAAAATAAACTGATGTTAATGGATCACACCATTAGCCCTAAATAGATCTCAGAGGACAGATTTTCAAACTCCTAGTCCAATACTCTTGTTTCAGCATAGCATCGTCTTTATAGTCCTATTTCAGGCAATTTAAATAAGGATTCATTTAGAAGGGATCAACAAATTACCATCCCTGTTCTCAGCAAGTGCCTCAGAGGCTGGTGTCACAGCCTTCGACCACCTTTAACCATACAAAGCATTGTGGACTTCTAATACATTCTGGCAGCCTTAAAAAGCAAATCTTTGATCTTCAAAATAATAACACCTTTGAGTGGCTGCTTAACTGTTGGAAGTCATGGTGAAACTCAGCAATACTAAGGACTCCATAAATGCACACCATCATTTGGATGATAGGAAACAGAATGATGCATCGCAAAGAACTGAATTGTAATTTTTTATCTAGTTTTTCAATATGAATGACTGGCCTTTGTGTGTTGGTTAGTATAGACTTTATTCTCAGGGACTCCTAAAGCATGAAGGATGACACTGGCATACTGCATAGGCACTGATAATTAACAAGGAATTGCTAATGAGTGTCAGAAGGATGTAATAAGTATTTCTAACCATGTGCCACAATACTATCAAGAGCCAACTGTATGTCAGGACAGTGTGCTAGGGGCTTCTCATATATTGTTTCATTCAATCTTCATGACAACCCTATGAGATAAGACTGTCATTATTAAACCAGGACAGATAAGAAAAAGAAGCTCAAGGAAGGCCCCTTTGATGAGCCAAAGGCTTTCACAGGGAGATAATGAGAAAATGAGGTCACAGTGGAGGGCAGCAACAAATTATAACAGGCCTTGGATGATAAGCTATAGGTTTAATATTTTATTCTGTAAGCACTGGAGAAAGACTGAAACACAAAGGGAGAATTTTAATAGGATTATTCTAGCCGCAGTGTGTATTGTAGATTGAAGGAGGAGAGACTGGGGATAGCCAGCAAGCTAGGGCTCTACTCCAGACAGGAAGAAATGATGGTCAGTGATAGGAGTAGGAAGTGGCAGGAAAGAAGGATTCCCTTGATGATGGGGTATGTGGTGGTCAGGGGAAGTATTCAAGATTTAGAGGCTTGAGAGAATAAGGATTTAAGATGCTGATATAACAAGAGGCAATGAATGAAATAAATTCATATTGATCTAGAAGCTGCTTTTTAAAACGCAAACTGATGTTAGACTGTGTGCTTTTACACATCAATGGGATGTTCCAAATGTGGAAATACAAACAGTCTCCATATCTAAAATCATACTGGTCCTCAAATATTCCATGATTCTGGGCACATAATAGGCTTATACTGCTTGGGCCCTGTATAAGCCTATGAGCCGAGGCTAGGTGATCTCTGAGATTTGAGACTGCTTGTTACTATAGAATAACCTAGCCTATCCTGAATGATATACTAGTTATTTGAATAATTTTTTTAAAAAAAGAGCATTCCTAGAGTTAATGGGCTTAACATTTTAGAAAAGTCAGAGAACATACTGAAAGCTTTACAGAAGCCTTAATATGTGGGGTGTGAGTGTGGATATTCATTCATGCCTTCATTCAACAAAAATGTATTGAGGAATATTATGGGCCAGGAATTTTTTTAGGCAACCAGAATATGAATTTCTTGGTGTCTGCTCACAAAAAGCTAACAATCCTATGAAAGAAAATAGACATCATGAAGTATGTTATAACACGATTATAAACAGACTGGTACAGGTGTACAGAGGGAAGAGAACATGGGTCCTAGGTGGGCACGACCAGAACAGCTTCCTGAAGGAACAGGTATCTATGTGGAGTCTCAGTCACAAATGAATGTTAGTTAGACATTTTAGGACACCTCATGCAAAGGGACAAGGCAAAATGGCTTGAGCATGTTGGCAGAACTATAAGTAGTTCCTATGATTGGGACGCAGCATAGCGGCCAATAGTAAATCTAGAAATTAAAGGCTGGGTCACCTGAAGTGCAGTACCTATATAAAGAGGAGGACGAGGAAAGCCACCAGATTTGATACATAGTCATGACTTGATAAGAATTTTGCTTGAGACAGCTTTCTCTAATCCTGAAGGAAAGGATTTCAGGGAGTGATAACTGAAAACAGAGATGTGAGTTAGGAGTCCACTGAGTAACCCAGGCAAGAGATGATGAAGTTCAGAATCAAGACAGTGGCAGAGTAAATGCTGTAGAAAAAGAAATGCATGGGGAAGATATAAACTTGGTGTAATTGATAGAACTTAGTAACTCCCAGGATTCTGTCTCAGATACCTGAATGGATGGTAGTATCATTCCCTAAAGTAATCTAAGGGAATGGGGGAGAAAGAGGGCTATAAAAAATTCTACTTGAAACTCATTAGCATGTTTGAATTTGGAAATGCTTGTCAACTACAGGTCCTGATCTTAGCAAAACCACATGAGCCAGCAAGAGACGCAGCTCTGGAGATGTGAGCATGCACATGGTAGATGGTACCTGGTAAGCAATCTGTCTTAGCTCACTATTAAGAAATGTGCAGAGGAAGAAGGGAAAAGGCGGACCATCACACAAGGATAGGTAGAGGAAAAATGGCCCAAGAAAGAAGTCAAGGAGGGCTATCCAGACATTTAAATACAATGTGCCTGACCCTAAGTCAGTGAAAGAGATACCCAGGCAGAGTGAGCAGCACATGGAATGCTGCAGAGGCATGAACCTGAGGCAGGCGGTTCGGTAGAGAGGTTGGGGGCGATGTTGAGAACACAGCCAAAAATGGATAGAAAGTATTCTTTTCTCAAATAGTTACTGAACACCTAGTGGAGACTGGGCACAGAGGAAAAAGACGAGGAAGTAAATTCTATGGCCCTTGACATTGAGACAAACAATTCCGTTTATTCATTGACATTCCAGATTCCATGTCTTTCCTTTGTGTTATCCAAAATGAGCTCAATCATTTCCCATACCTACAGGTCCATAGTTTTTTATCCACAGCTCCAAACTCCAAAAAGCTCTGGAAAGAGGGGTTTTCGCTTGTTTCTTCAAAAATCTGACCTGTACTAACAGGACACTATTTTTAGTCTTTATCTCTCAAGCCAAACATTCACATGCTTTACTGAAGAAATATTGATATAAATGATTACAGGGTGCTGCTCTGTACCTCATTTTTGGTGATATATGATACATGCCCTGTACTTGCATTTTAAAATACCTCCCCAAAAGTTGAGTTTCAAAACATATGTGACTTCAAGGATTTTAGATGATAAATTACAGACATCTAGAATTATAGCATTTTATTAAAACACCTCAAAAATATACATTTTTTTTTCTTTCCAGATTAGGTACTTCTGATGGGAGCCATATATAATATTTATTTTGAGTGTGAAAACTCCTGCCAGAAACCAAGTTATTGCATCAAACAACAGTCTATTTATCCTTCTCTATGGCAACTATCACCACCACTCCAGTGCACTCACTTACAGAGTACTCAGCAGAGACTGGAGGGTGCTCCTTGGCTTGCAGGGATGTCCTGTCCTGGAGTTGACCTCGCTCCCCTGAGCGTTCTCTTTGCTTCCTTCCCTCTATGGCCCAGGGTCTGCTGGCTCCCTTTTCTCTCCTGCACCTGGGCCTGCTTCCGTTTTCTTTTCCATGAAATGTTAGACCAGAGGATCTTCCCATTCTTATTTGGCAAGCTTGTGATCATTACCATTTCAGAGCTGGAAGAAAGCTCAGAAAGAGCATTGAGTTCAATCCCCTCCTTTAAGAAATGGAGACACAAAGGTGCAGAGAAGTGAAGGACTTGGCCACATCACTTAGGTAATTTATGACAAAGCTAGGACTTCGATCCAGCCTGATGTTTCAGTTCTCCAACCCAAGGGAGTCAAACATCAGATGAATGGGTGCAGCAGGTCATTCAGTGGGCGTTTTTGTTTGGCTTTGTTTGTTTGTTGGATTATTTGTATTACTATCCAATTTTCCTCTGGAATAGCACTTCCCCACCACTATCCCTGTGGCTCAAGCAAAATTCATTCAAATCCCTAGTTGCATGAGCAGCACACAATGGAGGCAGACCGATCAGAGAATCACATCTCTCAAGCACAGAAATGAACTCCTGACCCAATCAGAGATCTGGGGAGTTTGGGAACAATTACTGAGAAAGGGGCCTGTGAATGTCTCTTTAATCCCCCACTGGATTTCAGTGGAACTGGGAGCAGAAAGTCTTGAGTTACTAACAGCCATCTTGCTATCACTTGAAGCCAAGAGAGAAAGCCAAAGCGTAGATGTAGAAAGATAAGAGTTCTGATGACGTCGTTTGAGTCTCTAAATTCTCTCATCCCTGAAACCCCTTTACCTCTGATCTTTTCAGTCACATAAACCAATTAATTACTTCTTCTGTTTAAGCCCACTCTGGGTGGATTATCTATCACTTGCAACCAAAAGTACCTTAACAATTAAAATGATCTTTCATAAATTCTCCTCAAACACTGTCAGTTTATGATTTGATTATTTTTTTTTCTGCATACTTTCCTGGAACCTGTGAAATTCTCTGGTATTTCTAGATTCTCTGAAATTCAATAACTTGCTGGATTGAGGTAAAGTAAGGAAATATGCAGTGAAACTCCTGCCTTTCGATAATACACTATATAGTCTTCCACACTCTGTAAGACAAACCATTGCTCATTTTATCAAAGTCTGATTTTCTCATTATATCATGAGTATATGATTCTATTTGCCTAATTTGAAACTTACACAAGCATTGGAATTTTTTATGTTGCAAACTGAAGACCCGCAATGGGCTTTTCTGTTTATTTGTGTTTATAAAATCATAATTTCCTGTTCTTAAGAACAAGAAGAGTTAAAAGGCTTTTTTGAAGCTGAATAATAATTTTTTTAAGTAAGTCTCAAGAGCTTTCTTAAACTTGAAACCATTGTGAATGAATGACATGGTAATGAGCTAAATGTAAATGAATCAGAACCTTCCAGATTAAATTTGCCTTTAAATCCACATGAGTTTTTAAACCAAAGAGAAACTTGATTTCTAAAAAACCCATGGGAGAATGGATAATATTTAACGTGTTTGTCTACACTAATTAAGCCATTTTTATTGAATAATTATCTCATTTGCATATGAAAAGGGTCTTCTCATGGCCTCCCAAACAGGAATTTCCTGAATAAAATCAGTGGAGGAAGGTGTGAGTTAGAGAAGACAGCTCCTACACCACCGCTCAGAGGAGAGAAGCCAAAGGTTAAAGACAGTTTCAGGTTTAGGAGAAAAGGCCCTGGATTGCTTAAAGACATGGGCAGTAAACGAGTATGTCCATCTTCTTGTGAAAGGAGCCTTCACTCCTCTAATTCTGTTTCCCCATCACCTGTCTACTCATTTCTATTCTCATTCTTGGTTTTGGCCACCTGCTCCTCCAACTTTACTCCATGCCACTGTCCTCTTTCTTTTCGCTATATAGCGTACCCCCTTTCCATATTTTCACTTTGTCAAGCTCCTTTGTACCTTAGAGCCTGTGCAGTCGTCATTCCCTCTACCTAGAAGAATCTTTTCAGGGCTCTTTGCAAACTGGTCCATATGATATTCTCAGCAGGACCTTCCCTGCTCGTCCTTTCTCATGTAGCCTCCACCCCATCATTCTCATATCGCTGTGTTAACTTCCTACCTAGCTGTTATATGATTGTTTTTACATATCTTATTTTTTAAATATTTTCCTCTCTCCCTTTTAGAGTATAAGCACTTAAAGTACAGAGATAATTCTCTTTTTTGCTTATTGCTGTATCTCCAGAGCCTTGAAAAATGCCTGCCACATAGTGTGCCAACAATAAGTGTTTGTGGAATGAATGAGAAGGTGGTGGAATCAAAAGATGAAGTTGCATAAACATGCTCCTTTTCCATCATGTCTCACCAAGACTTCCCTTTCAGCTAAAGAATTATTTATAGAGGGGAAAGGTTTATTAATGTTCTTAAATGTTAGCTATCCTAGACAGGATTAGAGAAGAAGGCTTTTCTTTCCTTGTTTAGCTTCTATTAACTTCCATTAAGAAAAGCAGCATGCACATGACTTCAGGACCCATAGCCTAACCTAAAAAGATGAATATGCTATAGTGACTTATTCCACCAGTGAATGTATACTGTTTAATTATCTCTACAAATCAGGAAATAATAAAATAACCAGAAGTGTAGGCTCCTAGAATGAGTTCTGTGATTTCCTCCTCTGGATTTATGCTTATTGGTGAACGAGGAGTACAGTTTACCCAGAGATTTAAGGACAAATACCAAGTGTCCAAAGAAGTGACTCAGTAGCAATGGAAAACAGGAAAGAGTTGAGGCCAGATATTGTTCATGGTGAGGTTCAATAATTTAAAAATATTAACTGACCTTCCATCTATACATACTCACAAAATAAATTCAACATAAATCATAATACATTGTTTTCTTTAACTTTATGACACTCAGAGGACAGGCGTAGTAGGTATTTCATATCCTCAATTTCTATCTGAGAAACTAACCTCTCCCAAGGTCCCAAATCAGGAATTCTGATGATAAGACCACATGATTGCTACTCAGAAACTACAATACCAATGGTATGTGGAAGCCAAGTGAAAAGAAAAGCCTAGAAGAAAGGGGTAATAAGGGCCTTTTCTTTATGTTTCTCACTTAATTAAAAGTCCATAACTTACTGTGTGTAAAGTTTCTGCCAGGTTTGGTGGGTAATATAAGAGTATGTAAGACAAAAATCTCCTGACCAGGAACTGTCTGATTTTTCCCTAGTTGGTAAAATCAGGCATACATACATTAAAAAGTGTTACAACAGTGCAGGACATATTTGCAGACTATAGACACTCAGATCATTGGAGCTAAAAGAAATTGGGAAGAGGTGGAAAGGAGGGCAACAATTCCAGGTTAGAGTCAACAGTGAAAGTGCTTCATAGGAAAGATGGCAATTCACCAGGCACATTAATAACCTTTCCCCTTATGTTGAGACTTTACCGAGTCTCAGCTTGGTAAAGTCTCAACATAAACAAACAGTGCCAAGGGAAAGTATGCCATGCTTCAGGAAAGGAACTGACTTGGACAAAGGCTCTACCTTGGTGGAAAGGAGTGGATGACGAAGGACTTTGAAGCCAAACTACAGGTGAGGTCCGCTGGAGCTGTCTGTATCCATACAGTACAGGAAGGGGAAAGTGAGAAAAAGGGAAAGACCTTGGCCAAAATGAAGGACATGAGGAAGGGGTGGAGAAGATTAGAGGGAGAAAAGGAAAAAGTGTTTAGGATAGAGGGTGAAGCTGATTCAAAAAACTGGCCATCTTTTTTAAAGACACCATATTTTCTGAACCAAAAACACCGGGACAGGTAATAGATGGTGTTAGAAAATCTTGGGCACACAGCTACCATGTCGCACTGCTTATGTGTATAGCCTTCAAGGAACGTGTTTCTAGGCTGAAGCCTGGTGGAGTTTTTGTTGCTGTCGTGGTTTTAATGGATGCATGCATCCTTTAAACAACTGTGAACCTTAAGTACATCTTCCAATAAATTAGGCTATTCTTGGAGACATCCACCTGGTATCTGGTCATTAAGGGAATAAGAAGTGGGAGTAGAGGCACAAGGAAATTGGAAATAGGATTAAGGCACCTAATTTGAGAGAATGGAGATCTGACCAGGGGAAGTGGACCTGGGAGATGTGCTATGGAGATGGGAACGTTGGTTGTCAGGGAAAGAGAAAGCAATTGTTAAGGAACTCATAGGATGGGTGCTAGGTGCTCTAAACAATTGCTCTCATGTCTCAGAAGAATCCAAAGAGGAATTTTTATAACCCCTCTACAAATGAAGGAAAAAACATTAAGTAACTTGCCCATGATAACATGATCATGTGTTAAGTGGTAAGTTCAGTCTGATTCTTCGTATTTGACAAGTCCATTCCTTTCTGCTCCGCACGCCATCATCTCATTCAACCCACTGTCAGCCGTTGCCAGGATTTCTACAACTGCCCACCAAACAATATCCCTGCCTCTAATCCTGTCCCCCTATAGTGTACTTCCTGTATTTCAGCCAGGTGAGACTGTCAAACTAGAAATCAGATCCAGTCACTCTCCTGCTGAAACCCTTCAATGATAATATGTCTTCCTCTAGCCAAAGGCCAGACTCCTTAGCAATGGCGCTAAGTGGGCCAACCAAATAATGTATCATCCAATCAGAAAATGCACTACCTTTTGAAAGCAAAAGAGACTATTTAAGTTAGCCTAGAATAACAGGTATGAACCAGGACTGCCCAGGTAAATGGGGACATGTGTTCACTCTACTACCGAGTCTTTCATGAGCTGTTGCTAACTCTCCTCTCTCCCCGTTCACCAATTTCCCATGGCCTTCTTGTTTTCTCTCTGTACCATGCTACCAGAAATCTGTCCTCTACACCAAAGTTCTTTTTACTTCTGAGGTCTTGGCACACATGTTCTCATCATCTCATCCCTCTTCATTAATTCTTCTTCATCCAGTTAATTTCAGTTGTCCTTTGGAAACCACAGCAGAGTCATTCCCTCTAAGAGTCTTCCCCAACCCCTCAAGGCTGGGTTTAGAGCTGTTTTTATTGGCTCTGCTTCCCCATGTGCATGTTCCTGGCATTAGATCTAATAGGCCACACTACAATCACCTATTTCCTTGTACATCTTCCCCACTGACTGAATGCTCCTTTAGGCCATGATTAGATGGATAAATGAAAGAATTAATAAATAAAAGCTACTTTCTCAACTTTTAAAGCACTAGCATGATTCAGTCTTCATATCCTTTAAGGTAATGATTTCCTAGCCAGGCTATGCATCTGAATCACTGAATTGGGATATCAGATATTAGGGCTGAAGAAACTGTATTTTTAGTAAGATTGCTGGGTGATTCTTATGTAACCCTAGATTAGTTTTGTCTGCAATTAAGAAACTACATCTCTGCAGTGATGGTCTCATACATTCTCTTCATGCCTATACACTTCGTTCTTGTGAAGGGAAATGTTAACCATCTGTTTGCCTTGGACTTATTAGGTTATAGTATCTACACTCTCAGAATCCTTGATCCACTAATACAGTTTTCTTAGAAGAGTTCAGTATACCCAACTGACATGAAAGGAACAAAGGTAGGGCTACTCAGGCAGGTACCCCAGATTCCCACTCTGGACACCCCTCTCTTCAGTCTGGAGCCAACTCCCACTGGCTCACTCCTCTGGTCGACATTTTTAAGATAAGGAAGTTTCCTTAGAATAAGCCAGCGGCTGGGAGTGGGAAGAAGGCAAGAGTTCTCCTTGGGGAATACATTTGCTGAATTTTTTTTAATTGCCACATTTCCTATCTTTAGCATTTGAAAAATATTGACTGTCCTGAGAAGTTTTAAATTTATGGCAGGTTACTAAGGACTTTTCAGTGTAGGCTGATCCAACTATTCCCTTTGAAGTACTGCCTACAATAGAGTGCACTTCACCAAAGAAGAGAAAAGAAAAATAGCCTGTCTCCTTGAGAACAAGAACAAACGGCTTGCAGACATGAACTGAAAACCTACTTTCTGAGCAGAGGAGCTGAGTTGTTCAGGACGAGGGAGCAGCAGATCTATAACCTACCTCCACAGCTCATTCAACTGTAGCTGGGAGACAAGATGCAGCCAAGACAGCCAAGACCTCTCCATGGACTTCTGAGAATCATTAGCCTCTGGTCTATCAAGCTACAGATAAGAAATCTCAAAAAAGGGAGAGTGGTTGGAACTCTTAAAGAAGGCAGGAAAATGAAGGTCAGAAGACAGACTCCACCACCTCTCCCGCTGCCAGTTCATTGTAAGTATTGGATGAAACCCTCAAGTTCTGGGCTCAGTATTTTATCCCTTCAGAAAAATAATCTTAGCAGTACTAGCCCAACATGCCAGGCCTAGTTACCACAAGTCAATACCATAAAATGCTTTGCATTCCTTGGTGAAAGCTGCCTTATGAAAGGTCAGGATACCAGCCTGAGCTTGCTTTGTTCTTGGGATTAAAATGTTGAGATTAAAATGTTGACTTTTTTTTTTTTTAAAAAAAACCTCTCCTACAAGGCTAAAGGTAGATCAGTCCAAGGCTTTGGTGATTTCACCCATAGACACTTGGGTGTATCACAAAAGAGGATAATGACAAGCTCTGTATCTCCACAAAGCAGGAAATTTGTTGTATGCTTATCAGGAGGGACTCCCTGTAGGTATAAATTAGAGGACAATCAAAAAACGAGTTGCTGTACATCAGGGCAGAAAGAAGCATGAGTGGAAGTTAGAAAAAAAAAGCTTATTTAAGTGGAAAATCTACACTAGGAAAGGGGAAAACTCTGGTGCAGAGGATCTGAAAGACATTATCGGTATTTGAAGATTCCAAGCAAAAATATCTTATTCATCAGTCCGATTAAAAAGATTTATTAAGTAGGCATTTTTTAAAACTTTTCATTTTAAAGTAATTTTAGATTTACAGAACAGTTGCAAAAACAGTAAAGCATACCACTCACCCAGCTTCACCTTATGTTAACATCTTTTGTAACAATAGCACAATTATTGAAACCAGGAAATTAACATCAAAGCCCTACTATTAACTATAGAATCAATTAGATTTCCCTGATTTTCTCACTGTGCCTTTTTTCTGCTGCAGAATCCAATTTAGGATCCTATATTGAATTTCATTGTCATGTCTCTTTAGTCTCCTCCAATCAGTGACAGTTCTTGAGTCTTGTCTTCTATTACCTTGTCACTTTTGAAGAATACTGGTCATTTATTTTGTAGAAAAGCCTTCAGTTTGAGTTTGCCTGCTATTTCCTCATCTTAGACATGAGAGATTGAGAGTGTTCATTCTGGGCAAGGAGGCCACAGATGTGAGGCTGGGCCCCTCTCGGTGCATCAGATCAGGTACATTGTGTTGATGTGTCTGATGACTGGTGATGTAAACTTTGATCCCTGGTTAACATGGTGTCCGTTGCGGTTCTTCACGATAAAGTTACTTTTTTCCCCAGTGTAATTGACATAGATTATTAATGAGTAGAATAAAGACTGTGAGATATGCCAGTATCTTTCTTTTTGTTTTGTTTTTAGAGCAGTTTAAGGCTCACAACAAAACTGAGGAGAAGGCAAAGAGATCTCCCATGTGCTTGTTGCCCCAGACACATGTATAGCCACCCCCATGGTCAACATCCTCCCCCAGCATGGTGCAGAGTGGTATTTGTTACAATCAGTGACCCTACGTTGACACTTCATAATCACTCAAAGTCCATTCTTTACATTAGAGTTCAGTCTTGGTGCTGTACATTCCATGGATTTGCATAAATATATAATTTCATGTATCTTTCATTATAGTATCATACAGATTATTTTTCACTGCCCTAAAAATCCACTGTTCCCTACCTATATATCCTTTCCCCAACCCAACCCTTGACAACCACTGACCATTCTACCAACTCTGTAATTTTTTTTTTTTGGCCTTTCAAGAATGTTATATAGTTGGAATCATTCCATATGTAGCCATTTCAGATGGACTCCTTTCACTTAGCAATATACATTCAAGGTTCCTCCATTTCTTTTTCATGGCTTTATAGCTCATTTCTTCTTAGCTCTAAAGGATACTCCATTTTCTGGATGAACCACAGTTTATTTATCCATTCACTGACTGAAAGACATCTTAGTGGCTTCCAAGTGTTGGCCATTATGAATAAAGCTGCTCTAAGCATCATGTGCAGGTTTCTGTGTGGGCCTAACTCCTTTGGGCAGACACCAGGAGGCAGATGGCTGGATCGCATGGTGGGAGTATGTGTGGTTCTGTAAGAGTCATCCAATGAGGCCGAATGAGTTTGCATTTCTACATCAATGAGTGAGAGTTCTGGCTGGCCCATGTACTCACCAACACTTGGTGTTATTAGTGTCCCAAATTTGGGGTACACAATAACATACCACAATAGTGGTATATCATTGTTTAATTTGCATTTTCCTGATGACATATAATATGGAACATCCTTTCATACAGATAGCCTTTCATCATATACTTTTGCTCACAAGTTTTTAGCATTTATCAAGGATTATTATCTGCAAAATTACCACGGTCATGTTTGCTTAAGGATAATTTTCCTCTGTCCCTCATTCCTTCTACATTTAATAATTGGCATTAGATGCTTAAGAAGATTATCATATTATTTCAATGAATCTTAATGAAATGACTTTCTGAGACAAACAGCTTATGCACTTTAGCAGGTGCCTCATTCTAGTGGGAAAGAGCTTCACATGCTTATTTGTGTTCTTTTCACCAAAGATGGTGTTCTCAAACACTCCTACACTTGATATAAATACAAGTCAGCATGCCCATTGAGATAAGTGGAATTTTTGTTTAAATGGGCAAATGGCACACAGTAGACAATACAATTTAAAGTCTCATAATTAAGGCCCAAGTTTATTTAAAAATTCATCAATTAGTCTTGAATTCTATATTCAGCTCTGGTACCAGACTAAGCAGCGGAGATACAGCAGAGACTAACACAGATGTGTTCCCTGTCCACATGGTTTTCAGTCTAACAGAGAAGGCAAATGATAATATAATACATTGAAACTGCAATGAGTTCACAAATGGAGGAGAGCAATACATTCTGTAGATGAGTAACAAACCTAAGCAAGTCTGAGCTGGGCAACTGGTCTGACCTACAAGAGTATCTCAGGCAAGAAAGAGCTGAAATTGCTAAAAGGATGCTGGTGTCTAAGGACAAATAAGGACTGTGAGGAATTGAGAAATCATGAGGCTGAAGAAATCATGAGGGAAAAGTCTTACAGGCCACTTGAGACATATTAGAACCGTTAATATTGGCCAGTGAAGAGTAATGGAAAGTCACTTTGGGGCTTTTAACAGAGGTGCAATATACTTGTATTTGTAATTTCTAAAGACTGCATAGCGGGCTGTATGCAGACTGGATTACAATCAGGGCAACAGAGGTTAACGAAAAACCAGCTGGGAGGTTATTGAGGCAGGACAGGCAGGAGATGAGAGTATTTTAGATTTAGTTAATGATGGTGACAAACAGAGAGGAAAGGAAAGATCCAGAGATGCTAAAAGGTAGAATAAATCTGGAATTAGTAATTGGATGTGAGATATGAGAGAGATGCATGTGTAAAAGAACATTCCCAGGATTCTGACTTGGACAACCAAGTGCGACAGAGCATTCACTGAGAGAGGAAGCAAGTGGAAGAGGGAGCTTGTCAGGGAAGCTCATGACTTTAATTCTGGGCGTAAACAACTTGGGAAATAGCAAATGTAAATGTTAATTGGAGAGTTAGAGAGATGTGTCTGTGGCTCAGGAAGACGCTGATGCTGCAGATGGAAGTTTTGAGGTTATAAACACATCATTGCTGTTTCAAACTATGGGAGAGATGGGCTTGCCTCTCCTGAGAGTGCAGGTTGAGAAGAAGAGGCCACTGACTTATGCCTGGGGAAGTGTCTCCTGCAAATGAGAGGGGAAGGTGGTAGCAAAGGAAAACGAGGGGTGTTATAGGGGCAGGAACACAAACAGGAGAAGGTGATGTCCTAAAGAAGACAGTGTTCCAACTCTTCTCTCCTACTGTTCCTTCCCCACCTGTCTACTTGCATTTCTCCATTCCCTTATGTCACATTACAGAATGAAATGGGCACTTCTGGTTAGTCTTCATCTAAAATGGCCCTTCTACAGCCTCCTATAAATTAGCAGTTCTTGCAGGTCCACTTACCTATTGCTGCACAACAAACTACCCCATAACTTACTTTCTTAAAACCATAACTTACTATTGGCTTTCATGGTTTTGGATTGGCTGCATTTAGCCAAATGTTTCTTGCTTACATATCTTATGCAGTATCGTATCAGATGTCAGCTGAGGCTGCAATCATCCGAAGGCTTCACCAGGATGAACGGACAAGATGATACATTTACATGGGTGTTTTATGCTGTCGGCTGGGTGGTCAGCTGGAACTCTCTACTGGAACTTGTACACGTAGCTTCTTATGCTACTCATGAGTTTGTTTTCTCTCAGCTCCAAATCTCCCCTTCTCTGCCCCACTTTGGAATACCCCAACTGGACCCTGTAAACAGTTCTCCATTGTTGGGCTTTTCATAGAGGGCTGTGGGGTGACAGTGGTATCACTGGGGTGATGGTAGCAGGGAGACATTTCCCACCAGGGGTGTAGTCCTCTGCTGGTATCATTCGGCATGGGCACCTGTGGTCCTAGTGGACAAGTGCCAGCCGCACCCTCAGCCCACGCTCTGCCACCGGCAACCGTGTGAGGACCTGCAGCAGGCAGCTTCTGTGGAAGCTCTGGCTGGGCCCTCAGGCCACACAGTCGCCACCAGGGCCCCTCTGAGCAGCTCCAGCTCCCTTCCTCTCTCACCTTTTCACTACTTTGCTAGCTGTATTTTTCTGCAGCAGTCAGAATCTCTTTACAAATGTCCAAATCTCGGCACTGGGGAAGGGACCCTTTCCTAGTCCTAAATTCCTCCTCGTAGCCTGGTGGTAGTCTGTACCTGCTACTTCTGCACCTCTTCAAATCCACCTCTCCTAGATAACAGTTACTCATATCTTCTCTGTTCAAATAACTGGTGTGCTTTCTGTCTGCTGACCAGACCCTAATAGATGTACTTTTCCAGGGGGTGTGGCCTGGACTTCTCAGGCCAAGTGACTTAGGATTCATTCCTAGCTTATCTTTTTTTCCCTGTAATAGGTATCCTTCCATTATCTCATCTAGTGTTCTACCTGTGATCTAGTCACCTCATACTAGTTTTACCATGGCTTACAACACCATCCATAGGCTGGCGGCTCCCAAACTGTACTTCGGAGCCATCCCCCACGGAGCTCTCCCTTACATATCCAGCTATGCCAGTTATCACCTCCATCTAACAGCCAGTTCAAACAAAGCTCTTAATTTCCCACATCCCAAAATAAACAGGTTATTTCAAGAAAGCACCACTAGTTGTACAAGCTAAAGGAAGAAGCAAAGTCATTCTTCATTGCTCTCCTTCCTTCACCCTGCCCTCCCCTGGTTCTAATTCATAAAAAAACTGATTCTGTTTTTACTTCCAAAGTGCGTTGCAAAGCTACCCACTTTCCTCCATTCAACTGCCACCCACTCTAATCTAAGTGATAATCATTCCTTACCTGACCTCCCAGTACTCTTTTCCACCTCTAGTGTTTTCTTTATATATCAACCAGAATGAATGTTTTAAAACCTAAACCGGATCATAGTACACCCTGCTTAAAACCTTTCAGTGATATTTTACTGCATCTACAATACTTAAAAATTCTTTGCCCAGCTGTCAAGACCTCAAACTTTCTGACTCCTGCCTGCGCCTTTGAGCTGACATGATTTTTCCTCTCACTCACCCTGCTCCAACCACACCACCCCTCTTCTAAATTCCTAGAGCACTGGAATCCATTCTTCCCTCTGGGCTTTCAGAGTTTGTTCCCTGTCTGCCCTTCCTTTCCCTTTGCACATGGTTTAGGGCTCCTACAGACGCCCCTCCTTCCAATCACCTGAAATGTGCTCTCACTTTTCTCTTTGAGTTTCACAGTTTTCAATTAGTTCCTTTTTGAGTCTATTTCCTTATTTATTCAGCACCATTTATCAATTCTGCAAATATTTTCTCTGTTCTTACTATGTTTCTGAGGTTTTTCTGGGCACTAGCATACAGCTAGTGATCAATGTCCTGCCCTCTAGGAGATTACATTTAATTTAGATACTCAGTCAACCAGTATCAGAGTGTAACAAGGAAAATCCAGTTTTACTTAATGCCAAATGAAAACAAATGACCAAGCCTAAATCTGAAGGGAAGTAGTCTATCTTACTTATATTGTTCAGATTGTTCAATAAATCTCTAATGTACCTTTTCAGAAATAATCAAAGAGGTTCTGGTGGGCAGAGAATAATCAATGTGGAGAACTCAACTTTTGCTGCCATGTTTACATCCTCTGTTCTGCTTTTAACATATACGGTGGTGGTGACATTTGCCTGTTTTCTTTAGTGACTCGTTCTGTAGATTCATATAGGTGTCTCCATCTGGAACTTTATTTCAAATCTGCTTTGAATACCCACCAGAATTTGTAGAACACTGTGAATCTCTTGTAGAGCAAGCTCATAGGGAATTAGAGCTGTGGTGGTGAGAAATAGCTACCCAGGTTCCCATGCATGTAGAACCCAAACCCAGTGAAGTTTCCAGAAGACAGATGGTAAATGCAATACAAGTGGACACACCATGAAAAGAACACATCTAGGGCCACATGTGAGATAGAAACGCATATTGTTTAAATAAATGGAAACACAGAACTTTCTAACTTTTTGTAGCCACTCACCACAAATTACCTGCTTACAAAGTTGACCTATGTAAAAAAATTCTACCTAAAAAGAGTTACGTTTTATCACACTGAACTTTAGAATCTTAGAATCGTTGTGGATGGTAGATATCCAAAATTCAAAAGCATGAATTCCCTACACAATATCCTTGCCAAGCTGCCTTCTAAATCATGTTTATATACCTGTAGTGCCAAAACACTCGTTTTTTCATCTAAAGACACTTCAGGTTGTCAAAAAGCTCTTACTTGTGCAGTTCAAGTGTCTCTAAGTCTCTATATGAAACTTTCTGGATATCAATTTTCATAAGTGCAAAAGCAAAATAATTCAACTTTGGATCTTATCTATGTGAGACATTTATATTCCCTCCAATATTCCAGTGGGTGCTTTGTGGATCCAGCAGTCTCCTGGACCCCTCTCATTCTGGATTCCTGCTCACATTGAATGCCTCATCAATGTTCTTTCATCTTATTTCTAGAGGCAGCTGTCCACTTGTCACATCATTGTGCTGATGGCCTTACCCATATTTCATTCCCCAAAGCACCAACTACTGAAAGCTGTTTATGAAAGTTTATCATGCAAATTGGTAGGGTCACAGAAAGAGAGAAATTCTTAGATATCACAGCTGTGAAGACACTCAGTCATCTTCAACACAGGGACTTAATTTCTCACCAGCCATTCTTCTCCCTAGTCTCTGGTCTACCACTATCTCTCATCCACTCCATCAGACCCTTTATCCTCTCTCTTTCTTCCAATCTAGAATGTCCAGGGCTACCATCTGAAAACACTCAACTCTGTCGTATTTTATCATGGAGAACTAAGGGTGAGAGATTATATTTGCAAAATAAGATTATATTATACAGTGTTTTTATTTGCAAAAGGACAATTTTCTCACTTAGATGAACTCTCCTTGCTTCCTAAAGTAACCAGCTCAAACTATAACTAGCTTTAAAAATAATTCAAATCTATTCCCTAAATCTTTGTATTGACCAGTAATGTGTCTTCTTAATGTTTCTATTGATTTTAATTCTTTCATTCAATGATAGTTATTGATTTCACATTATGTGCCAGGCACCATGCGACACATTGAGGGATATAAAGACCCAATGCCTGCCTTCAGAGACCTAGAGACAAGGGAAGGCAATTATAATATGTTACAATAACTGCTTTTCTGGAGATTCACAGTGTTCATGGGTAGCATAGGGGAGCACTTAACCTGGACATCGAGGTAGGCTTGGTTGAATTGTGTCCCTTCCAAAAAAATACATCCAAGTCCTAACGCCTGGCCCCTGTGAATGTAGTATTTAGAAATCACATTTGCAAATGTGATTAAGTTAAGGATCTTGAGATGAGATCATCATCGTGGACTTAGAGAGGGCCCTAAATCTAATGACTAGTGTCCTTATAGAAGAAAAAGGGACACAGGAAGGAGAGCCACGTGACAACAGAGGCAGAACCGGAAGCTGCAAGAGGCACGGAAACATTCACCCTCCGCGAGAGCCTTTGGAGGCAGGCTGGCCTTTTTAACTTCTTGAGCTCAAACTTCTGGTCTCCAGACTGTGAAAGAATAAATTGTTGTTGTTTTAAGCCACTACCTTTGTGGTCATTAGTTGCAACATCCCTAGGAAACCAATATAGAGGGTTGTCTAAATTTCTCTTGGAAATATGAAGTGTAAACTGAGAAAATGCATGTGAGCAGGTTAGTGAAGAGGAGGAAGGATTGAAGAGCATCCCGATATGTGTACTAGGATGTGTCAGGGATGAATGCTACCGTTTTCCTATTTCGGTAGGGCCGTGGAAATGACTCACAGCAAACAAAAGGAAAGAATATGTAATAATCCACATGCTCATGTAATATGAACAATATTAGCTATGATTATTAATATTAGGTTTAATATTAATACCTAAACATTCACTTTCAAACATATATGGTTAGATATTCAAAATGTGTCTTACAGTGAAAAATAATCTCCCTATGTGCTTTATGTATTGTAATTCTGTCCAGCAGGAAAGCTCGATGCCCCAGGGGTCATTCCACCAGCGTAGCATTTACAATGACAAAGCTCAACAGAGAGTAGCTTCATCCACCCCCGAGCTGAGTTGAAAATGGGAATCTATTTTAGTATTGCAAGTCAAGTGTATCGACCTCAGCTAAGAGGTCTAAGAAATTATTGTCTTGTACAGTAATATCAAACTTTACAAGTATGACTACCAGCATTTTTAGTGACACAACTAAAATTGGGAAAATTTAATACCTATTCTTGGGTCCCAGAAATTCATTCCATGAGGTGATATTAGTCTTCAGTTCAGTGTTGGCTGAATATTGATTTTAACTATCGGTCACTTAACATTCAGCCAAAATGTGTATTTGGTAACCCTACCTGTGATACAACGAGACATAAGAAACATATATGTGGTCATTCATATGACCACATATATATTTCCCAGGTATGTTTGGTCTTCATCCACAGTTCCTATAAACACTGCAGAGTTTTAAAGGTGAAATGGGTGTTTTGTCATGTTAATGAGAGACTTTTGGACTCCCACCCAAGGGTCGGGGGCTGGAGGCTGAATCAGCCAAGGGCCAATAATTTAGTCAATCATGACCATGCAATGAAAGCCTCACAAAAACCCAAGAGAAGAGTTTTTTGCTCTCTCTCTGCTCTGCTCTGCTCTGCCCGGTCGGATCCTGCTTGGTTGGAGGGAGCGGGAGCTTCTATGCTTGGGGAACCAGACTGCCTCCATGTGCCACCAAGCCAGGCCCCAAGCTCCACGAGGACAGAAGCTCCTTTATTTGGGACCTTGCCCTATGTCTCTCTTCATCTGGCTGTTAACTGTATCCTTTATTAAACTGGTAAATGTGAGTGGTTTCCTGAGTTCTGTGAGCCACTCTAGCAAGTTAATCGAACCTAATGGGGAGGTGGTGGGAACCTCCAGTCTGCAGCCAGTAGGTCAGAAGCACAGGCAACTGCCTGGGGCTTGAGACAGGCATCTGGAGTGAGGGATGGAGGGCAGGCTTGTAGGACCGAGCCCTTAACCTGGGAATCTGGTGCTGTCTCTGGGCAGATAGCATCAAAATTGAGTTGAGTTCTCCAACACCCTGCTGGTGTTCGAGAATTGCTTGATGTAAGTATATGTGGGAAGACCTCCTCCCACATATTTACACGCATTGGAATTGGGTCCGGGTACCTGAATGAAGCTATAGTACTATTACTGCTGTGTATATTATTACTGTTATGCATATATGTAGGGAAAAAATACACCATTGCACTTGGTGTTAAACAAGTAGAAATCGCACTACCCCATGTGTTTCATGGGCTGATCTGGACAGGTCTGCAGTGTAACATGGCTTACAGCGTGGTAAATAATCAGAAAAAAGCAAGATTCCTGACAAGAAAGTCAATGCATTTAGTTAACCTAATAAGCACTCTATTCCTAAAATATGTTTAAGAAAATCATCTGAGAAAGAAAAAAGGAAGCTCAGAGAAAGTGCCTATGTCTTGGCTGAAGTGCCAGTCCGCTTGACTCAGAGAAGCACTTGCATGAAGTCCAATGACAAGAATGATTCCCTCTGAACTGATGGCATGGTGCATGCTAAAGGAATAAAGAATATTGGGAAATGAAAAAGCAATATGGTGTGGCTATAGGTGCAGTAAAGAGAGTGAGGATAACTAATAGAGACAGGTGGGTGGGGGCTAACTGACAGACAGCCCTGGAGGAGAGCTTGACCTTGAATAAGAGATAGGTCACTTCCCCGTTACTGACAGGGTGGAGAGATGGGATAGCTGACTTTTATCTTGTTTTGTTTTGTTTCCATTTGGAGATTGAATAAATTTGAAACTGAGTTTCTGTGTTTTCATGGACTAGTTGTCTGTTTCCTGTTCACCTTCACATCTAGGGTGTAGCCTTGAAACGCTCCAAACTCCAATTATTGTCCATCCAAACCTATGCTTAGCCAAAATCTCTGCTCAGCTCATCAATCTCTCTGCTGTCGTCAAATTTGCAGATGCCTTGAAAGAAAAGTGGTGCCAGATTTCTTGCCAATGGGTTTCAGCGCCGTGCAAATTCACTGTGGATCCAATGAGACTGAAAAATGAGAATGGAACATTCTTGGGGTAAAAGGGTTTATACCCAACTTTATTCCCACGGTGGCAGGTCAGTCACTAGAGTCCCATCCACTCAGAGCGAGTCTGCATGCAGCAAGCTGATCTCTGCCTCTGGGCTTCTCCATACCGGCAGCCGTCTCAGTCTCTGTCCCAGTTGCTGCCACCACTCCAGTCTCTGCTCTCCTGCAGCCATGCAGCCCTGCAGCAGCCACGCAGCCATGCCATCATGTCACCCAGAGCACTGGACAGAGCTCTCTATATAGATTCAATAGCAACATATTGCCCACACATATGTAGTGAGCTAGCCGACCAGGGCCAGATGAGAATCCTGGCCATAGGAACCTTCACTTTATCCACACCAAATGTTCTTTCTGCCCTTCCTTTCTTTCTGGGATCTTGGGTATACAAATCCTGACTGTCTTAGTAGCTCTCAGATATACTCAAATGTTTTGATTTTTCCTTTCTTTTCTTGATTTACTTATCTTTGTTGTTCTCAGAGAGAGGATTGGTTACAGCTAGTCAGTTTGTGGAAGACTAACTATGTTTTCCCCATTATTACACATAATTCTCTCCCAACCAAAAAGGCCTATGGGAGACAAATGACACTCACCCCCATCTTCATCCTCATTCATTGACACTCACAGGTTCAGAGACTCTAGACTCAGTCTGGCAGAGGTTCAAAAAACAGCCTTCACAGCACCTAAGCTTCCAGATTACTATTGTCTTCTCTTTAGAACCCACCTGTCTGTGACTCACACTCGCCACCTGAGAGTAATTCTTTCCAGCTAAAACCAGACTTTAAAAGAACTTCTAAAACACAGAAGAAATTTCTAAATTTATAATTCATTTTTTCTTTCTGTTTCCCAAAATTCTCTAAGAGAAATTTCACATGTCCCTGGGTAATTTACACATTGACTTATTTGTAATGTATTTCGGGGTTTTTTTGCCAGAGAGTAAAATAGCTTCTTGGGTTTGTATCACCACATCTGAAGACACCCCGTTCCCCCACAGCACTTGGTAGGTAACTCGGAATGCATCACAAGTGGTTAAAGAAGGGCCTGGACTCAGCAAGAGGGGACAAACAGCCAGTTACTCAATAGGAAAATAAGGCTTTCATCTGAAAGATGAAGATTAACAATTTGTAGCTTTCCAAGATTTTTTGAGCAGCTACAAAAGAAGAATTATTGGAAATAAGTTTTTTTTTAAACATTTTGGAGAAAATCCCTTTGAGCCTAATCAATAATAAATACCTATACTCTCCTGAACTCTCCACCTGGAGAATTCCTTTCTTAACAGAAGAGGCGAAGGACAAGGCAGTGCAAAGCAATCATTTATCTGAGAGCTGTGCTCTGCTGCGGGGCCCCGTTCAGCTCACATTTTTATGATTAGTGTATGAAATATCACCCCTATGAATGAAACCTCAGATGAAAGGTGATAATCACAAGCCCTTTCTTTGAGCTTTGAATTCACTAATTGCTGCGTCTAAGATGAGCCTGCTTTTCTAAGAAAAATGAAATTGCCATGTTGATTCAAATTTTCATAACCTGACACAGAAAAAAAGGCTTTCAAGAGGCAGCCTGAAATACACAGCTGCCATGAAAAGTAGCTGTAAAATTATCTCTCAAAATGATCCATATTTTTTTCATGAAACTGCATATGGCAAAGAAAACATTGAGAAGGACATGACTAACAGGACCATCTATCACTAGAAAACGCCCTCACTTTTATAATGTACATAGAAGACCTTTATTTCCCAATTTTCTGCAATAACTATTATTTTCCATTTATAATGAGAAGAGTTATATTAAAAAGCCTTTAAAAGCTTTAAGCTGTTCCCCTTGGCTCCTTGCTAACAGTTCCTACTGGGCATGAGTGAGTTTGGAAAGTTGACTAAGAGAGGCATTTATCTTCAAGTTATCATTTGAAGCTGCCCCACCACATCCTGCTGAGCACTGACAGGACTTCCACTGCGAGCTAACCACTTGTCCAAAACTTAGAAATACGTGATAGCTTCACCCTTCAGCAGGGTTACTCTTTCACATGTCTCAAAGTAGAAATGAACTTAGGCTCTAGCCTAGTTCATTAGACTCTGTACAAGAGGAAGAAGTCCCAGAAGACAGTTTTCTGCTTTGGCAACACTGTAGAAAGGAGCTCATTCTAAAGTGACACATCCATATATTATCCATAGGGTGGGTAAACCCGGAGCCCTCCTACAGAGGAGCCAACTGGCCTATTTGCCCCAAGGGACCAGGCAAAGACATTGTCCCAAAGCCTTATCATTCATATTAGTCACGCCTTTGTATTACCCTAAAGTATCTCCTAGCTAACGTTCAATGATACAAGGTCTTGTATACATCAGAAGGACTTTAAGAGCATCATTTCTCTCTGCAAAAACCCTATGAACTCGGGCATTTGTTATTATTGCCATTTTTAGTGATGAAATTGGGGGTGAGACTGATTAAGTAACTGCCCAAGGCCAGGGTTAGTGAACTGCAGCTCAAACCCAAACTCAGGTCTGGCCTGGACTCCCACACTCCATACTTACACCTTCTTGCTATATTGCCTCTTACCGGGTCCCCTAGGAAATTTCAGATGAGGCAGTAAGTGTGGGGCTACTGAACGGCCTTTGCAAGTTACTTAATCTCTCTGAGCCTGAGTTCCCTTAGTTGTGAAATTGGCACAGTAGCAATACTTACTGGAAAGGATTACTGTGATTATTAAAAGCAATAAGGCACACAAAGTGTTTCTGACCTAACCTGATGCTCAGAAGGCACTACATAAATGTTAGCTGTTATTTGCTATGCAGATTAGCTCAGTAAGTCCTTCTTACCACTTGCAATGTAACAACTGTAACAAAATACATTTTAAGTATAGAGACATATTTGTTGTTTGATATTAATCTATTCAGGGTCAAACTATATCTAATTCTATGCAAAAGCTTGAGTACAGTTAAGGGCTTCCATTCAGTCCACATTTGTCACCAAGTCTTTAAGGAACATGGAAAGCTTCATTACATTCTTTGTTAAAGGCTAGACAGTCTGTCAAGGTCATTTATTTTCATGATATGCCTTAACCAGTCTAGAATACTCATTAAAAATTAAAAAGGAAAGAAAAGAAGGATACAAGGATAGCTTGTTCTCCATAGGGTGGAAATACCCATTAGCCTTCTCTGAACTATTATATCCAAAGCTTAATCCCTAATCTTTGTTTAAAAATCAGTTCTTTTCTCTTCCACGTTTATGCTAAATGACATCACCGTCACCCAGGCCCTCAGACTAGAAACAGGAAAGTCATAATGTCTGCTTTTTTTGTTGTTTATTTGAAATATAATGAAAAAATTCAAAATATTCATAATGACTGAATAATTAACATTGTGTACCAACCACCTCCCAAATTTATCAAATATTAATATTTTGCTAAATCGCTTCATATATTTTTTCTAATTTTTTTCAGAGAAACACTTTCTAGATACAATAGTTTTGAGTATAAAACTCCCTGATTTTTTTCTCCTTTCTTCCTTTCCTCTATCACTTTGTATACTTTGTGAAGTTTGCTACCTATGTCACTATCTCAAAATAGTAGACATTCTTCTTCTGCAAGTTATACAAAAGACATCATACCCTACATAACTTCAACTACTTTTTATACTTTAACCAATTCTCAGAAAAATAAGTTGATTCCCTTGAAACCTCCAAATGTGACCAATGGGGTTCTTAAAAATACCTTTATATATGGATTATAACATATTAGGTGCTTCCATCAATTGCAGAAATTATTCATTTTGATGCTCATATTTGTGTCATACTCTGTGCACCATTATTTGAAGCAAAAATCAAATGATAAGCTCATTTCAGCCAACTAACAACTTAAAGCAAGATGAAGTCAGAAGTGCTCTTTAACAGTGTTTAAGAGAAGCAAAAGTTCAAAGAAGCCTGAATTAGGAGCCTGAACAAGCTCCTAACCAAATCCAAAGGCTGGATCAGAAAAGAACTCAGACCCAAAGACTTAGGATATTGATAACAGGATAAATGCAACCAAGAATACTGAATGTATGTCCACGTTCCCTGGAACCCTCTGTGTCTGCGTAACTGGCCCATTTCCTGTTGCTAGACGATAGCACTCAGCTCTCCCATCCCCTGCAACCTTCCTGCCTGAAGTCTGTACAAAGATTTTAAGTAATGCACATACCTGTCAAGATGTGCCACCACCTACACTACTGGCCAGGAGACCAATAATCAAGTTCAAGTATCAGCACTGCACAGCTGGGCACAGTGTTGTCCTAAGGTAGGGAAAAGATTATTCACCACAAGACAGACAGCACTTGGCTAGTGTTTCCCAGCCAGAAGTGAGAAAGCACATCTGGGAGATAAATGTGAGGATACTGGACAGTGGTGACACAGATGGCAGTTTGGGCAGAAGCACGGCACACAAGAAAGACAAATCGCTCTGTCCTCTGCCACTGATTGGACCATTTAGTCAAGTTACCTTTTAGTCAACCTACTTTATTCTCTTCTCTTTCTTCCATTTCAAAAAACTCTCCGTGCCTCTTATGGTTTTTAAGGTCCTTCTGTAGGTTCTCCTACATAGTAGGTTTGGTCCAGGAAAGAACGTCAAACATGCTCCTGGAATGGAAATTTCAAAGGCTCACATGTAATGCCAGCTTTCCAGTCTGGAACCCAGAGGGTCAGGAGCTCCCACAGCTGGAGCACACTTGGCATGTAGCTCCCCTGCCTTACTGGTGCGCATCAGACTGTAAACTCTTATAAGGACATGGCTTGTGTTTCTTCATCTTTGTATCTTTCCTAGTATCTGGCACAATGTTTTGCTCAATAAAGGTTTGGTAAATGGAAATAAACAAAATAAAATGAAACTTAATGTACTTGGAAAACACATGAATAGCTTAATTGCCTAGCAATGAGGATAATTTCTGAGGTTATTTTCTTTTTACTTGAATAACATTGTTTTAATACAAAAAATTATGATAAAAATTATAATGCCACAATCCAGAGAGAGCCACTGCTGTTACTTCTTTTGCATTTCATTCTAATATTTATGATACAGAATTTTTACTTAGATATTCATATCTTTTTTGGTATGCTATAGATTTTTTTAACTGAATGTATTTTCTATTATTTACCTGAAGAAATAATATTGGATACATCAGATCTAACTTCTTTGATTTGATATAAGCTAAAAGTCAAAAACCTACTGTGAACTTTCTGTAAGTATACAAATGTCAGATGAGCAAGATAAAGACAATAATATTGATTCATATATTCATTCATTTACTTTTCAACAAATAGTTATGGGATCCCTTCCATATGCCAGACACAGTTATATGCATTAAGAATATAACAGTAAGAAAAACAGACAAAAATGCCTACCCTTATAGGCATTATATTTTAGTGGGAAGAGAGCATAATAAATTGATATATATCACAGGCTGTATTGAGTAGTTATAAATACAGAGACAAAAATGATGGACAGAAAGTGCTTGCAAAGGTGTGCAGTGTACATCTTAAATGCCCTGAGAAGAGGATATCTAAGCAAAGACTTGAGAGAAATGAGGTACTAAATTATGCAGATATTTGAGATAAGAGCTTTCCATACAGACATTAAAGTAAGTGTAAAGCAGTTGGCCTAGAGTGAGGCAAGTGAGTTGTCTAGGTTGCAAAATTTAAGGAAGCACCCACTCTCAGCTCAAGCAACTACAGTTGACTTGGAAAGGCCTTAAGGCAACTCTACCTGGCAGTTTCAGAATAGTATGATACTTAGTGTGCCTGGTGCAAAGGGACCAATGTGAAAAGCAGCCCACTGGGGTCACAGGTTTAAGGGGGCATTGAAAGGACTCCTAAACATTACAAGGGGGTGGCAGCCATTGTAGGGTTTTGAGCTGAGGAGTACTCTAATATAATTTTAAAAAGAAAGAAAGAAGAATAAAGATATAAAAGAATGAGGTAAGAATGCCATTATTTGTAGATGATACAATTAACAGAAAACCTACAAAAAAAATCAACAGGGAAAAAAAATGTTAGAAAATTCAGAAGGGCATGGTTGCAGGATTTAAGATCAATTTATAAAACCAATAATGTTTCTCTATAACAAAAATGTCAATCAAGATGTGGTTCATAAGACCAGATTTTTAACAATCTTTACATTGTTCAGACACTAATTGAACAAAAATGTCCATAGTTTTTATGGAAAAAATTTTAAAACTTTATTAAAGACATGAAGTGAGATTAGAATAAACTGAGATGTATCTTATATTCAGGATTTAATATTTAAAGATATCAATTGTATCCAAAGAAACCAACAAATTTAATTTTAAAAGAAATCAAGTTTTTCCTTTACCAGTAACAAATTAGAAAACATAATAGAAACTAAAATACTCAATAAATAGTAACAAATCCTATCAATAACTTTATAAAAATCAATCAAGACTTCATGGAGAAACATTTTAAATTCTATTAAAATATATAAAAGATAATTTACAAAATATAGCAATATACCATGTTCATGAATGAAACTAATTAGCATAGTAGACATGTTAGTTTTCCCCAAATTAATGTATAAATCTCGTGCTATTCCAACCGTTATCCCAAAAAACTCATTTCAAAACTTAGATGAAAATATAAAGACATATGTAAACATTGTGAATTTTTTAAATGTAGAGGAAGAGAGAAGCTCTCCTGGTCAAACATGAAGACTTATAATAAAGCCTTAGAAAACAGGGTATAGTTCATAAGAAGTAAATAAACCAATAAACCATAATAGAGAGCCAAGAAACAGTTCTATGTAATTATGGGAAAATGATTTAACACTAAGATGACACTCTCTAGCCAATAGGAAAAGTTAAATTGTTGAATAGAGTTGGATAAAATGGCTAATTACATGAAAGAAAATTAACTTAGATTTCTACAGCACATCATAGATAAAAACATCTATTGGACTTAACCTAATCTTGAAAGAGGAAACTATAAAGCTAATAGAAGAAAAGGTATAGGAACATTTTTATGACTTTGGAATGGGGAAGAAATCCCCAAAACACAAACCATAAAGTAAAAAATGTACTTGAGAATTAAGGACATTTATTAAATAAAAGACATCATTGACAAAATTAACCCATGCAGCCTTATTGAAATAGATACTTTCAATATGAAAATGAACATAGGGTTAATATCTAGAATTTTCAAAGAATTCTTACAAGTATACATTAAAAACTAGTGAGCTAAGTTAAAACATGAGCAAAGATCATAAATAGGCAATTCACAGACAATAAAACCTGAAAAGCTAACAAGTATATGGTGAGATGCTTAAAATACAAGTAATCAGAGAAATGTAATTGAGGATGACATTAAGCTAATTTATACCCATTAATTTGACAAAAATTAGGAAGAAGTTTTTAATATTAAGGGTATGACAATTAGCTTTTTTTATTGTAATGTGCCTAACATTAAGCTTTTAAATGAGGCATCTACTTCAAAGATAACCATTTTCAAGAAATGCATCTGGATAAAGACAGGTCACTGAAGCTTCAAGTTCTCCCTTTGCAAAGCCCTGGGTAACTTAGATAACTGCCACTTGAGTGACCTGTTTCTTTCCTGCACTCTAATTCCTGCTCTTACGTTTTAACTTCACCAATTAAGAGTGAACCTACAAAACTACCATCCCAATAAAGGCAGGGTCTCAGGTCCTCTCTTTCCCCTCTCTCCCTCACCTTATTCCCTTTTGACATCACTGTATGGCCCTGAGTGTAGCACATACCCTTCAGGCCTTATGAGAAATAAATTTGTTTTTTCAGAGTTCCCTGATGGTTGTTGCTAAGGCACATCTTGCAATCATAATAAGAACCACAAGAGTGGGTCCAGGCACAACACTGGTTCCAGCCAGTTGGTGGGGGATTGCCATAAGCAGTGTGGGCCCAGGTGAGTGTCCCCAGGCATTCCTAGCAGATAGCATTGCTATACACAGACCGAGACCAACCAACGCAAAACAAGGACAATGGCGCATTTGACATGAGTGGAGAAAATAAACTGTCTTGCCTGAGGGTTTCAGCCTCGGGCAAGTTTACTATGGATTCAGTGAGACAAAGAAATGACAATGGAATATTCTTGGGGTAAAAGAATTTATACCTGGCTGTATTCTCGCAGTAGAACCACGTCTGCATCCAGCAGTCTGCAGGTCCATAATTCGCCTCTGTCTCTGCCTCTGCCTCTGCCTCCACCCAGTGTACTGGGCGAAGCTATTTATATAATGACTCAGTCAATAATGACTTATTGCCTCCAGGTGTGGAAGCATTAGTCTAGCGGTAGGCCAATTACATCATCAAGTAGTTTAGGGTCAGGTGAGCATCCTGGCCATAGGAACTTTGATTTCCCCCACAGAAACACACATGCCAGTGGAATTAGAGGCTAATGAAGTCACCTGGAGAGCAATTTTAAATTTGTAATGAAATGGTAGTGTAAAGCCTAGTAATCTCCTCCTTAATATTTATCCCAGAGAGTTTTGTCCAGGGGTCCATAAAGAAACATATCTAAGAAAAATCATCTCAGTCTTGTGTATGAGAGTGGGGAATTGATGGCAACCTAGATATGCATCTGTGGATGGATAAGTAGAAAGTGGTGCCTTCAATAGTCTGCTAAGTAGCTGGCAGAAGCAACATGGAATACAAACATGCAAAACAAATATTGATGGAAAAAGGACTAAAAATCATAACATATAAAGTACTTCATATTTATGCAAATTTAAAAAGCATATATTCACAAAATAATAGCATTCATTTTTTTGAATGATATATATTTGAACCATACATGCTTAAGGACATTAGAGCAAGTGCCCATGCTAGAAAGAGGTGAATGGGGAGAGACCAGTGAAACAGGAGAAAATACTAAAAGGAAATAAAATAAGAGTACAGCACTGCAACTAATAATAACATTGAACTACTGGGAAATATGATTACCCTTAATGCTTTATACTTGAGATCTAGAAGGAAGAAAAAAATGGTCTTAATTTAAAAAATGGATAAAATTAGGGAGAGTCTAGATGATCTTTAAAGTGACTTCTCACTCTAACATTCTGATTTTCTATAATACACATGAGGTCCTGCTGCACTGAGTAAGCCTTGAGAGACCATTTGTATCATTTTCCATTAATGGATGAAGCCAAACACCTGCAAATCCAGTCAGTTCAGACAAACCAGGCTCAAGGGAGCTACTTTCACATCATCTGTCAACAAGGACATCAGAGAGAGGTGGGAAATCAGAATCACCTGTCTCCAGGCTACAGGTCCTGTCAATGACTCCCCAAACACCAATCCGGGCAATTCTCAGTGTGCGTTTAACCCTCAGCATCTGTTAATTGTTGAGGGCTCTGTACTCTACCCTGGAGGCCTATTGGTGTTCCCAGTTTAGTGAAGGAAAGAACCAAAAGAGATGGACAGGTAACTTCAAGGCCTGGGGTCCCTGAGCAAATGTTCTGTCCCAAAAATTCCCTGTGTGGCATGCAGCCAGCTACAAAACAGGTTTTTATAGCTGATTTTAATCCAATAAGGTTTAATTAGGACCCCAGAGAGGATTTTGTGGGAAGATGAAATCTACTAAAAAGAAAACAAAAAAATCCTTAACAACTGCAACGGGCAAAAATGAAATTTGCAATGGCAGGAAATAGGTTCTTATTCCTGGGCACCCTTCAGCTAGAATCAGATGTCATGAAGGATATTATCACTGGGTAAGGCTTTCAGGACTACAAGTCACTTCAGAGTCCCTTCTAACATAGAGATGACATGGTTCTGTGATGCGTGTGTTGTATGTTTTGTGCACATGCACACACTCTCAGACCATAGACCAATGGAGATAAGGTGATGAAGCCGTAAGATGCTACAGAGGATGTTGACTGAAGTTCCATCATGCATCTTGATTGAGCTCTTTCAAGCTCAGTGTTATGGGACCTTTTGGAGAAGTCTCAGGACATGAAAGTCAAAGAATGCAGACCAGAACAGAAAACATTCCTTTGGTAGATATATAAATGTCAGAACTAAATATCAGCGTAACTGGTTATCTTGGAAGGTGATCCCTACTTGCCCCTGTGTGCCTTGGCTTCTAAGTCAAAAGGAATGTTCCACTGAATTTATTACTTAGTATGTGACCTTTATAGTTTCTTACATATGTGTGTAGAAACAGTATACTGCTGTCTTTTGTTGAGTGTTGGGTCAGGCATTCTCAAAAAATATTTATGTTGTCTTCATAAAATCCTTAGTTAGAAACCTTTTGAGATATTCTATGTATACAGCCCTAAACTTCACTGACATGTAGAATCAGTGCTCTGGTATCCAAAAGGAGACAAGCAACACCCATTGGGTCCAGGACTCTGCACAGGATTCTTGCCTTCTTTGAGTTTCCTTCATGTTTCCAGGAATCAGCAAACTGTAGCCAACCCGCAGACCCACAAACATGAAAATTACTTACTTCACAATTGTTTGTTATACAGGAAAAGACCATTCATACCTTAAGTAGCCTATGATTTCTACATATTCAAACCCTCCCAAAATACAACATCTCTTTGAGATCTGGGTGTTGAGGATCCTGCATAGTTGGGGCAACTAAACACGATACCAGAGTAGCTATCTTTGGTGACAGAGGAATTCTTCTCCTACCCCTCAAAATCTCCCTCAAAAGTCACACTAGGCCTTCCTGCATATTCAAATCAGAGTGGAGGAAAAAAGAGGAGAATCCAGCTGCTTAATTAAGAGTGAAGTAAGCATGATAGTTCCTGAGAGCATGTCCTACTGTGTGTACTCATTTCTTGATGGGATTGTACCATCATAAGAACTAGAACCCTACAGACATTAATTTTCTGCATGTCTCCACGAGTGGAGAGAAAGCACAGTCTCTCCCCTTCCAAATGAGGCCCCTTTGCAAAATCTAGTCTAAAAAACAACAAGTTAAAAATCCCATGATTTCATCACAATAGTCAACATGAAAACATGAAGGCCCAAGACTATTGTAAGAAGGAAGTAGAAATGGTGCCCACTAGTGACATCTCTGAGGAGAGCATGGAGGTTACTGTGAGGCTTGGAAACTTGGGAAGAGAATACAGTTCACCAGAGTAAAATGTACATTTCAGTACCCAAACCACATGTGTTTATTCACTACCACCAAAACCAGGTCAGTCAGGAAGTTATATCAACAAGAAAGCAGTTGCTTTTGAACATATGGATTAGGTGAATCTCTTCACCTTTGTAAGTTACAGTATCTTTAACTGTAGTTTAGAGATAATACCTTATCAATACTGGACTGACAATCGAGATTTTAGAAGAGAAATTTGAAAACTGCGAGGAACTCTACAAATAAAATGAAACAGGTTAGTAATGATTAGGAAATTTTGTATGTTATCTGTTCCAACACAAGACTGTATTTAAATTCATAGCTCTATATTTAAATGCTAATTCATGCTACTTTTTGAGGGAAAATTTCTTAGTGGAAAAATTTAAATAAGTAAAAATGAAAATCTTTATTAAAAAGAAGAATCATCCTATGTTATTGAGCAGCTGCAATGATCTTCTCCACCTTATTTAGGTCAGTTTATAAATGGTGCAAGACAGTGACTTTAAGCCAGTGCTATAAAATACAACTTTGTTTCACTTACATTTCAAATGTAATTCAAGGGCCTTTCAACAAAGATTTATACCAAAGCTAATTCTTTCACATCCCATTAAATTGGTGTATTTTATTTGCATAAAAATCCAAATTGATATCCACTTTATAGCAGGAGACAGAAAAGATCTATTCAAGATAAAAAATTGCCAGAGGGAAGACAGACTTAATTTTTGAGGTTTAGCTGTAAACAGCACTCTTTTTTTGTTGTCAGATTGTGATTATAATTTCCAAAGTGCTGTGGAAGGACAGGTCTGTGTCTGGCTTAGTTTCCAACCTATTACCTGGCTTGACATCACTTTATGAGGACAAAAAGGGCTCAGAGAGGCTGTGTCAGTTGTCTGAGGTCATATATCCATTATATGGCAAAGCATTCAAAACACAGGCTTTTTCAAATCTCACATTCCCTCCACCTAACTCTCTACCTTCAATGATCAATAGTCCAGATATTCAGTGATACAGCGAGTAGAGGTTTCCATTCAGACAACCAAAAAGAGAATTGGTAGAAAAAAAAAATTTTAACAATTAGCACCTTGAATCCATTTGGAGAATGAATTTTCTTTGTTAGAAAGAGAGTACCACTTGCCCTTTGGGCTGGGCAAGGTGAAAACACGACAGTTTGAGGAAGAGAAGCAGAAGCTTGACTGCTCTGCTTAAGAAGAAAACAGGAACTTGTATTTGGAAAAAATAATGGAAATGGAAGAAGAACAAAGAAGAGAGAGAGCTGGACAACACTGCAGTGGTCTGTGGCCTATAAAGAAATGCGTCTGTGAGAAATCTCCACTGGCAAGTTGTGCCGAAGATTTGCCGGAATTCAGTGTTCAAGCTATCTGCTACGGATCTCTATGAAAACATCTTTTGTCTTCCCAAACTTTCAGTAAAATCTCCTCTCCTCACAACGCTTGTATGAGAAGTATCTGAAGGAAAAAGAGACGTTATTCCACATCTGCATTAGAAAAGGCTGGTGACAGAAGAGGGAGACAAGGAGTTCAGAAAGCACCAGAAATTAGAAGTAGCATAGGCCCGTGCACGTGCTGGATATGGAAGAGGGAATGAGTTAGCTTACATGAGTGTCCAGGAAATCACACACCTGAGTTATATTTGGTCAGCTAGACCCTATTGTCTGGGTGTCAGTCCCCTCAGTCCATCAGGGGTGTGTTAGTAAAGGGAATGTGTAGAAAGCTGTTGGCATTATCCCCTTTTGAAGGCTTCCAAACATAGCTGTGAAAGAAAAATGGTAGCAAAATTCCTCTCCCACACACACCACCAATATTATCTGCTGTCTTACATCCTTTTACTCCCAAAGAACCATAAGGAAATTAAGAGAACCTCCTTAAACTCAAAGCTGGGGATCCATGGTCTAGGAAATTTGGGATTCAGTCAAATGTGCTGTCTACCCTCAGCGGTACTACCACTGAACAAGTTACAGCCCCTTTGCAAAGGGCCAGCCAATCACTCCTTCCACCAGGTAGCCTTAGGCTGTACTCCCTGCACAGCATCCCTCCTCCTACAGCCTCTAAACACCACAGGGATTTCTGGCTTAGAACCCCTGTTATCACAACAAGAATACATCTGAAGGAAACAAGCATCTAGTTAGATCTTCCAACAATTGAAAGAATCGTTTCTCCAACACCCTAGTAGGAGCCCTACTCACTCTCTTGGACATGTACAATGACAAGAACATATCAAAAGGAAATTCTATCTTTGGGTAATATGAACCAATAGAACTTCTTAGCTTATATTCAGCCTAAATTACACTCTGGTTCTACATTAGTTTGGGCATCTGGAACAGCATAGGTGCTATTTTTCTTCCATCTGTCTGTTCTCCAATTATTTAATGACAACTCTCATTCACTATTTGCATCAGACTAAACGTGCTCAGTTCTTTCCATTGTTTCCAGATGCTTTACCATGCCAGGGGCCACTTGTGGGTCCACCCCATTTGCCATTGTCCCTCAAAAGGGAAACCTATGCCCCTGCCATGTTCTTACATGAGCAAAAGTCAGTGGTACTTTTATGTCCCTCTTCTGCAAATTGGTCCATTCATAAAGCAAAGGTGACTTCAGCTTTAGGCGACACCATAGCAAATTCAAATCATACTGAGACTGCCATGGCCATGTTATGCAAACTGGTTTTTCTCTGAGGTTTTTAACCCTATGTTTCCTAACGTACATTTTTTTCATCCATTTAAAAAGTTTAACACAACTCAGTGGCTAATATGTCCCATTTGGTGTAATGGGAACCATAATGGTACTATCCTATTCCTAATGCTTCATAATCCTGGGGCAACATGGAAGAGTCAAAGATAATGCAGTTAGCAGAATTTTGCAGACGTTATTTTTAGATTATGGCTCCAGCCATGCCATGGAAGTCACGGAGCTCAAGCATGACTCAGAAATTTTGACAAAGATTTTATATGTCTTATTAGTATAGTATTTTGCTGATTCTAAGTTCCATTTTGCCCTGTTGTTTACCACGATGATTCATTCAACAAAAGGGCAGAGAAATAGAAACCGGAGCACAATTTTATCCAGGAACTTTGTCTCTTCCGTGGAGACTCTTAGTCTAATACCACAAGTGTGGTAGTGTGTGTGCAAGATCCCAAGTGAACTGAGTTTTCTCTATAAGAAGAGTTGTTCCTTATCAGGGGGATATTAGGAAGAGAAAGCCATAGTACTATTAAGAAAATAAGCAGGAAAAACAGAACACTATTGAAATGTTGAAACATGAACTGGTATACAGCATTTGACAGTGGGAGAAGAGAGAAATATGAGCTTCTCTGTGTTTGTTTTTAATAAGCTTTAATATTAAACCTCTTTATAAACATTAATACCAGCCCTCTGAGTTGCTAGGCCTCTTTCCACAACACTATGCTTCTTTTTATACCATCTCAAAACAGGCCCTACTTGTCTGTTGTAAATGTTAGAATAACTGCTACATTAATCATCTAGCTTCTGCTTAAAAGACCACAGATTTTAAATCAACCCAGCCCATCACTGAAAAGCTCTTACCTCATACTCTTAGAAAGCTATGGTTTATTGTTAAATTAAGGAAGTAAAAAGAATTGTGTCTGGTCCTTACAACCACCGTAAAGAGTACATGCCCATCGGAACAAACACTAAGAGAGCAGGGACCAAAGGGGAGTGGTTAGAAGCACATGCGAAATGATTCTAAGAATTCTATGTGGAATCAATAATGTTGATCATGGAAAAGGGAGAATGGTATTCTTTATATTAAACCAAAACTCTATCTCACTGCATTCCAGTGTGGGTAAACCTCTGCCTAGCACATCACACTCAATGTAACATGTCATGGAGTGAATGCATAGAAGATCTTCCTGCTACTATTACATCAGAGCACTGAGACTTAATACGACAGGTGTATTTTCTCTACACAACAGGTACCACGTTCTCTGAGGACTTCCCTTGCCTTGTATGAGCTTTTCTGACACCTTCAATGGTTCCTAAAATAACATATTTTATTTACCCCCCTTTTCTCAAGTCCTCCAATCTAATGTGTGGCACTCAAAGGGCGATATTTCAAGTGGGGTCTGGCCAAGGTAGGTGTTGTGGACGGGAAGGGAGTTGCCCCAAAGGAAAGCCAGTGTTTCCTGCTGTGTGCCTGACTTGCTCTCTCAGACCTTCTGCTAGTCTCCTGTAGGATGGCTCTTCCAGATGCATTCCCGACATTCATTTCCACCCCTGAAGCAGCCACAGGAAGGCCTTTTCTCTCCTGCCTCTCCCCTGCCACAGAGTTGGATGTTCTTTCCAGATTCTCACAGGATCGTGGATTTCCTTAATCCCTCAGTTCTGTGTCCTGATGGTTCCTTTGAGTGCTCTATGATGTAGAAATACATGAGAAAATGGGGACTGCCATTTCAAACACAGATTTTACTTGTTTGATCATTTTAAACATCTTTTTGAGACTTGGAGAAGAGTATAATGTGAAGCTTCTAATGTCGTTCCAAAATGAATTTAGCAAATCAGTCCTTGGAAGGCCCACTCTCTTTTCTGCCCATTAGAATGAAATACAGCTTAAAGCTTGAGTCATGTATCTAAGAACATGGTTGAGCAAGACAAAAACTAAAATGAAAACACTTTCAGCTGAATTTCAAACTACCAAAGCATGGCGCCCTCAGTATCTGTGGATAAACTCTCTAATGATGGCTTTAATTAATTTGGAACTTCACCAAGACATAAATTTGCTCATGCCTATTTTTAAAAACAGGAATATTGATTTTGGAATCAGCAATAAATTCCTGTAATATCTGTCCTCTGTAAAAAGCCAAGACAATTCTCGTCCGTTTCTTTTCGTCTTGAAAACATTATGCCAAAACCATCATTTTGTTGGCTGCCTGCATTCTGATTTATATTCAATGAGAGTTGTAAAAGGCTTTTATAGAGGAGACAGCCGAGTGACATTTTCCCATAAATCATGACCATTTTTACTGCCACAAAGTTCTAGGGCTGGCCTGCAAATGTAACCGTGCTGTAAACTCTGTGGATGGAACCACATTCTTGCTGAATGAGAAACATGCTTCCCCTTCCACCGTGAGCAACGGCACATTCCAGTCAGTCTCAGGCAGGGCAGTGTCACAGAAACCCTGGGGAGTCATGCTCGGCCCCGATGGAGCAGCCCATGAAAGGCAGGCCACCAGGGACACCTTGGACTATAGCTCTGCTTTCGGCTTCGTGAGTCAGTCCAATTGGTACAGGGACCAGGTGCAGAGCTGAAAGAAAGTAGGCAAAACGAGGGGAGGCTCATTTTGGCACACATTGGTTTTGTGGATCTGAAATATAACTCCACAGACAGGAATCATATTTCATTCAGTATGCACCCTCATGAGAATTTCTTCTGACCATGAAATGTCATCTTTGTGCACACCTTTCCTAAACCCTTCAGGGAGCACAACTGTTAAAGTCAAGGGTAACTCCCTTTTATAAGAAAGCAGTATAGAGCAGAGGAAAGAGAAGGGTACCCGGGATCAGAAGCTTCGAATTTTCTTTCAACCTGTCTTGGTGAAAATAACCTGGGTTTAGAAGGCAGCAAGATGGCTTATGTGATTTTGGAAAAGATATTAAACCTTTCATGCCTAGAGTCCTTTCTTATAGGTAACATATGTCCTATTAAAAATAGAGGTGGGAAGAAATATCTCTGTATTTCCTCCCTAAGTCAAATTAAATCCAATCTGACTTAGTATCCACTCACTGAGATTAGCAAAAGCTTCAGTACCATTTTTGGAATTTCTCTACCAGAACCCAGACTTATGTAATCAGAAAAAATGATCTTCAGTCCAAACTCTTGTGACTGCTTCTTTCCTAAGACAGACATCCATTCAAACGTGCAGCTTAGCTGGCAGCACCGTGTTCTCCATGCCACCTTCAGGGACAGAGGTCTTCACCTCGGCTCCCAAAGGCCTGCACTTTGTTGCCTAGCTTCTCCTGGCACCATCCCCTCTCTCATCAAAGATCTTCCTGCCTTCACATCATTATTGTGAGCAGGAAACTTCCAATCCTCTACCCTTTGTTCCATATCTGCAGTCATGCAAAACTGCCTGCGTGGTTTAGACCAGGCTCTGCCTCTCCCCAGGAGAACCACAGCCAGCCCAGCCCCATTTTATCCCTGATGACACAGCCTCATCATGTTGAAAGCATGTCCGAGCCCAGATTTACATGCCTGCCTGTGAGCACATGAGCATGTACACACACACACACACACACACACACACACGCACAATTAGCTGGCCCTTGAGAATAAGTAGAGCTCAGACATGCTGAATTTTCCTGGAGGAAATGGAGATGGAAAAGAAGGTTTTCATTTTATTTTCTGGGGAGTCCAAAGCAAGGATATGTGTGTTGGGGTGGGGTTGGGGCAATTACAACATCTCATTCATTATGTGAAATATGGTGAAAATCTCACCTACTCCCTTGGTACTAATCTCCAACGAGACACCAATTATACTAAAGCTGGATGCCCATCATGTTTCTCTCTCCTGAGCTGCAACTCTGTATCCCCACCCCTTCCCCTTTGTCCCGCATTAAATACTGTGAATGGCACCATCATCACCAGCCAGACGTGGCATCATCCTCGAGTCCACCCCCTTTTCTCAGCTCACATCTAATCAACTATGGGCCCTACTCATCTTACTACTATGTAACAGCTTAAATCTGTTCACTCTTCATTATTCCAGGCCAGGCCCCCATCATTTGTTTCCTGAGTTGCGACTATAGCATCTTAGTTGATCTTCCTACTCCCAGTGTTTTTCTGGGCTTGCCCCCATTCAAACCACGTTATAGCCAGAATGCTCTCTCTAAAATAGTTGCAGTGTGCCTATGTAATCTCACAATAATGCTTTTTGTGTGATTTTAATATAGCTCCCATACTTCCTTTGGTTTTCTTTTCCTTGCTCTGTCCATTTGTATTTTTTTAGAATAAGCTAAGAGATGGTAGCAAATGTTAAAAAACAAACTATAACACTTCAATACAATAAAAGTTTCCCTATGCACACAACCCTTAATAGTCCTAAGTAGGTATCCGTTCCCTGGAAATGATTCCAGTCCAGGGACTAGTCATTCAGAGACTCCAGTTGCTTCCATCTTGTGGCTCTGCCATCTCCTAAGCCTTCTCCACATTTGCATCCGTCCAGATCAAGGGGAAAGAGCATGGTGGGTGGCACGGGAGGACTGATGGGCCCAGTTGGGAATGACACATAACATTTCCACTCATCTATGGTGACACTTAGCTGTAAAGGATGCTAGCTAAGTGCCCAAGAGGAAGGGGGCATGGATTTTTGTGGCTGGCCAAAATAGGTCCTTTAAATTCACATGAGAGAAAAAAGACTCATCACTCTTGCTGTTTGTTAGGGAAGGTTTCCTAAGAGCAGTAGACTCTCAAGAGTCTGAATGGCTACAGGGTGATAGAATTGTGAGACAGAAATAAGTTTAAATCTTGGCCCTGGTGCTACTTATTGGGTGACTTGGAACAAATTACTTAATATCCCTTAGCTTCACTTTGTTCATCTGTAAAATGGGATAAAAAAGATACAGAATTTTTGTAAGGATTAAGGGAAATTAAATACTTAAAGCAATTAGCTAGGTACCCATCAGAAAGAAGTATTACTAAATGGAAGTTATTAACTGGGTGAAATGGAAACTGCAAAAACAGACATTACAGAGGCTTTGAGATCAAGTGGATTCTACTCTCAAATACATTTGGCAAAGTATTTAACATATTCTAAGCATTTCATCAGTAAAATGACCATAATTCCTTATACCTCATAGAATAAAGAAGAAATATGCACATAAAGTGTTTTACATCTTGTTCCACACATAATAATCCCTAACATATGATACTTACAATGAAAGAATTAAATTTAGGATATTGGGAAGAAGAAATTACTTACGTGGTAAAAACATTTTTTCCCTTCCAGAGGGAATAACCGACAATTTCAAGCTCTCCCCTTTCTCTTTCAACTTCTGTTAAGACTTTTTATAAATTTTCAAACCACAAAACTCAAGTATGCAAAAAATGCAAGTGTTTTTCCTAGTTTTTGTCCAAAACTCTTACAACACCTAAAGCAGAAATTGGATTTTTGCAATTTCAAGGGAAATTCAGCCACTTAAGGGTTTTCTCTGTCAATTCAAAGAAAACTCAGTCAGTAAATGGTTCAACACCTGCTCCACTTTGTGGTGGTCTCCCGGAACCAATAGGCCTTCGAGGTTACTTCACATCCAGAGAAAGACACCTGGTTCTCCGAAGTCAGCTTGCCCTGCTGACTTGCCCTGAGGTTTACAAAGCCTGTATAATCTGGGCTTTTCTTAGACTTCCTTGGCTGTCCATTGTCTTCATTGCTGATACTTACTTATATTTTTTGGTCCCTGTCTTTTATCCACTGCTGCTGTCATGACTGCAAGGACCACATGACACAGCTAGATTTTCTATGACAATATTCTGCAGCTCCAGAGACCTCAGCAGGACTTCCTCATCTCTCTGCCCTGCTCCTCATACAGCCAAGTGGCCTCTACGGTTTCTACATCATGCTGGTTCCCAAGGTTCAAAGGGGAAATTAAGGCACTGCCCCTTTTACGGGAGTATGTCCCAAATTACATGGAGGGTCTACCTTTTCCCCTTTTATTACTGAGATGGGAAAAGGCAGAGCCCCTCTGAGAACCATCAGCATCAAACTAATTTGCTTCCTCTCAGTTTCTCTTTCCTTTCCCAGCTCAGAGAATTGTTTCAAGTTCAAAGATATTCCACTATGCTTCACGTGTGAAACTTGAAAGTCATGAATTTTATACCTTGATCTCTGTTCTATTGTGACATTTCTTCCTTAAGAAAAAGAAGGCTTAGGTCAGACTTCCAGAATAATTCCATGCCTGCATCAGGTCACCTTCTTGCCAGTGAGAAAGCAAAGGCATCAGAAAAGAATGATACTGTCCCACAGCCACACCCACTAAAATTCAAAATGCTTTGTGCCTGGGCATCCTGTCTGCCTTCATTCCAGCTCTCCTGAGTACGTGGCCCTGATCCTATGGGGGACCAGCCCCTCATCCTCTGGGGTCCAGCCTCTCTCCCTCCTCTCGGTCTTCTCACCAAGTGATTCTTTTTTCTTCTACTTCACAGGGCAACAAACTTTTCTTTAAAGGCCCAGATAGCAAATACCTGAGACTTTGCTGGCCATCCAGTCTCTTAGGTGACCTCAGAACACTGCCATTGTAGCACAGAAGCAGCTATAGACAACACAGGAACTAACAGGCGTAGCTGTGTCCCAGTGAAAGTTTATTTATGGGCACTAAAATGTGAATTCTGTATGACTTTTACATGTCACTAAATATTATCATTCTTTAAAAAAAAAATACAAAACTATTTACAAATGTAAAAACTATCTTTGGCTCATGGGCCATCCACAGTCTACAAAAAAAGGCAACAGGTCAGATTTGGCCCATAGGCCATAGTTTGCCAATCCCTGCTCTACATTTTTTGTTCCTCATTATTTTGCAGACTAATGATAACCAGTTATTTTATATGCTCTAGTGTCTTACATCTTTAAAAATGTTTGTTGTCTCTTGATTCTTCAAGTGTTTTAGCTACTACATTATTTCTCTGTTGATCTTCACAACAAAGCTTCTTGAACTTCTTCTATCCCCCATTTTCATCTCTCAATGATTTTTCATATCATTCTAATGAAGTTTTTATCCCCCCACTATAAAAAATAATCTCCCCTTATAATGGTCACCAATTATCTCTCTGTTTCCAGATCTAATGACACTTTTTGTTCCACATTTTATTCAGCTCCTCAGCAGTTGTCCACACAGCTGACGACTCCCATGAAATATCATCTTCTTGCTCATGTAACTCAGCGTCTACCCCACTGGTCATGCCTTCTCAGCCTTTGCAGCAGATTCCTCTGCTTAGGCCACCGTTCCTGGGAATTCTTCCCTAATTTCATTTTCTCTCTATGCATCCTCGTAGCTTTAGCTGTAATCTATATCCTGACAATTCAGAAAATGTATATACCTCATCTGCCCAGACCATTCCTCCAAGGTCTGGACTCACGTAACCAATGATCTACTTGGTATGTCCCTGCACACGCCAAAGAAATGTTTCCAAGTTGACCAGGCCAAACAGAACTATGATTTCTGCCCCCACCTGAATCCTCTTTTTCCTCCAGCCTTCCCCAGGAAATGGCACCACCATCTACTTAGGTAGTCAAATCATCTTTGACACTGATCTCTCATTTCCCCTCACTTTCCACATGCTAATAATCAATAAGTTGTGTCAATACAACCTCTAAAATATATCTGACATCTGCCTCCTCCTTTTCATTTCCACTGTAACTCTCATCCAAGTCACCACCCTGCTTAACTAAATTACTGCAGTTTCCTTTGCCCAGTCTTCCTTCTGCACCCTGCCCTTTTACACTCTCTCCGAACAGAATCAAAAGTGATCTTTTTGGACATGAATTAAATCAGGTCACTTATCTACTTTAAAGCATCCTTTATGGCTTCCCATTACTCTTGGATAAAATCCAAACTGCCTCCCACTGTCTGCAAGATCTTGAAAGACCTGTGTTCTCCTCATTCCATGCTTCCTTTCCCCTTGATCACTTTCTCCCAGCCACAACCACCTTCTGTCAGATCCTCAATTATAGCATGATTGTGTGTTATAATAATGTGATTACAAACCTCAATTATTACCCTCTTTCTGACCTTAGTACCTTGTCTGCTAGGGACAGTCTTCCTATGGCTATTTAAATGTTTGTCTGGAGGCTTGAGGCCCTTCGTGGATGCAAGGAGACTTCCACCCATGACACTTTATAACCCAGCTTAGCTTCTATTACTAGTTATGTTATCTACTTATTATAGATAAAGCTTAGTAAGATATCTACTTACTGTTTCTTATTTACTTCTTGTTTCTCTAAATTCCATGAGGTCAGGGGTCCTATCCATTCTGTTCACCACTGTGTACACAACACCTTGCACAAGACCTGATGGATAGTAGGTAGTTAATAAATGAACATGTGTGCTCAATTTATTTTTTTTAAAAAAAAGCTAAGTCTAAAGGCCCTCCATCTAAGTTAATCCCCTCATTTTACAGACAAATAAACTGAACCCCAGGGTGTTGGTGAATTGAATAATGTCGTAGCTTACACAGGACTCGAATTCAGTTCTTTTCCTTTTCAGCCCAGGCTGTTTTTTCTATATCACAGTGGACAAGAAGTTAAGAGATAATGGGAGTAATCTTTGTCCTCTGTTTCATTCCCTTTTCTTTATTAAAGTTAATGTTTTCAACCTTTAAATAAGTTTCTAAAGGATGGGGACAGTCCTTTTCATTTGCCTAATGCAGCAAAAAGGGAGATAGCTGCATAAATTTTTCCAGACCTTTTGTTTGTAGTCCTAAAGTCAGCGTCCAATAAAATTTAAATTGAATTTAACCTATTTTTAATATTTCAAACCATAGTCGGTTCATGTTTTCCATATAAAATCTGCTGTCCTGTCTTCACATTCTGCATTTCCATTCTCTTTTTCCACCCTCAAGTGGCCTGGCTCTCCCCAGTGTGGGAGCCAGATGACAAATGATCTTCCAGATAACCCCAGGAGGGGTTTCTTCTGCACCAGGGTTAGGCAGCCAGCTCGGAGAGTGGGAAGAGCAGGGATGAGAAACTGGGCACCCCACTTTACAATCCTGGCTTGGCCACTAGTTCCCTGTGTCACTCTGGACAATTTTCTTAAACACCTTGGCCACAGGCCCCTGATTTGCAGAATGAAGAATTCGAAATCAAATAGCCCCAAAGGCTCCAGCCAGCTCTAACCTTCTATGTACAATTTTCTATCTATTTCTATACATAAATTAAAACTTTGCATCATAAGATTAATTCATTTCATCTGCCTCTCTTTCCCATTTATATCTCGGTTATTTTCTTCCTTTATAATATGAGCTCCTTGAGGAAACTTAGGATTCCTAAAAATTGTAGGAATCCTTAGAATCTTAGGATTCTAATAACATTCTAATCTTAAGGAATCCCTTCTCAAAATCCAAATCACTTCTAAGAATATTCAGTTCCTTTCCCCGTTTTGCTGCAGCCTCCTCAAGGTGGAGGAGACAGTGCCCTGGAACTGATCACCCAGCAGGCAGCTGAAGGCACGCTCCAGGCGCCACTGAAATCCCCTTCCTCCCCAGGATCCGTGATTTCTGAATATTTTCGGAAAATGTCTAAGAAGCCTTTGGGGACCCCGAAGCCTATTCTTCCACTGCGCTGGCAGCAAGATACATACTCAAACATCCAAAAAGACTGAACACTTTTTCCTAAAGTACTCCACTCCCTGCTTAAATTGCTGGTATTAAAATTATATAACATTCATCCTTATTTAAATCAGGGAACACTCTATAGACAAGCTACCAGAAAATGAAGTATTCATTCTTTCATTCATTTGCGTATTTAACAAATATTTCCTTTTTTTTTTTTTTTTTCAGTAATTGCTATATGCCAGGCATTTCTAGGCCCCCAACCCCCAGGCAATGGGTTGGGGGCCTAGAAATGGATAAAGCTCTAATCAATGCCCTCAGAAAACTCAGTCTCCTGGCAGCACTGGATAATAAAAGCAACTAAGTTCAAAGTAATAACTGCTACAATTTCCTTTTACAGACTTCATGACTATTTTAAATGATTGATGGGGGGTCAGCAGGTCTGGATGGCATCACAATATGTTCAGTACTCAAAACCTACAAAAGATTAATCCAGCCCATGCTTCATGAGGATTGCAAGAAGGCTCCAAGGTGCTGGAGTGGTGACTTCCCCCTTATAGGACTGGGAAGTATTACTCTTTGATGAGGTGTTCCCTTTGTCTTAACCCTCCATTTAATACTTACCAAAAAAACAAAAATGGTTTGGGGAAAAATAATATTCAGCACACCATAAAGCTGAGGAAAAAAAGAGGAAGAGGTATAAAAAGTTAATATTTATGGCTATTTAATAGATGTTTTTAAAATTTTGGAACCAACATTTTGAAAGACTGACTTCTGTTTAAGTTACAGAAAATAAATTGAAAAACTATTCAAATGTCAGCCAAACTCACAGAGCAAGTTGTTGTCTAGTAAGTTTCCTGACTTCTCTGGATATTAACATTCTCTCCCAGAGCAGAAGAGGTCATAGCCAGTGATCTTCAACCTGCTGTGCTAGGCTCAGTCATGCAGCCCCTTCAAAGGTTTTACCCAGAATCTATGAACATGTTACTTCATATGACAAGACAGACTTTGGAGATGTTTTTAAATTAAGAATCTTGAGATGGAGAAACTATTTTGGATTATCCAATAGGCCCAATATAATCACAATGGTCCACCTAAGAAGGAAGCAGGAGGGTCAAATCAGCAGCAGGTGTTATGAAACAGAAGAAGAGATGGGAGCGAAGTGGCCATGAGCGAAGGAAAGCTGGCCGCCTCTGGGAGCCAGGGGAGGCAAGGAGTGGATTCTCCTTTGGAGCCCTTAAAACCAGCTAGCCCTGCCAGCACTCTAACTTAACCCCTCATTACTTATTTTGAACTTCTGACCTATTGAACTGTAATAGAACACATCTGTGTTGTTTTAAACCACTCCGTTGGTGGCAATTTGTTACAACAGACTTAGGAAAGTAGCACACCTAGGGAGATAAATATGAAACATAAAGTTTGTTACTCTAGTTTCAGCTTTGTCACCAATTAGCTCATCTAATCTCTCCATTTTGGGGTTTTCTCAGAAATACGATGTGCAGGATGGAAAGAGGAGAAATCGAAGCAGAGTCTGAAAACTGGGTGTCCATAATTTGTATTTGGCCTACTGGATATGTTCTCTTGCAAAGTGTTTAAATGTTTAGAGTAATAAAAAAAAATTTTTTTTATATACTTGAAAAAAAGCATTATTTGGAAATGTGAAAGATCCAGCAAAACTCAGCCATATAACCTCATGGCAATACTGCGGTGCTAAATCTCAACACTACCCCTCGAATGAGGTGTACACACTTCATTCATCCCAGTTTGACACAGTTCCCACCTATCCAGACTGAGACCGTTTTGCTACCTGTTCTGGAGGCTATGATTCCCAATTGTAAGATCTGATTAGTTCCTACATTCTATAATTTTATCATTATTTTGTATCAACAGAGATTGTAAAGTAACCCAATTCATGTGCAGATACTATGTTGTCATAGGCAGAATCCCAAATGGCCCCCCAAAGATTTCCACCCTAGTTCCTAGACCTCAAATAGGATGAGCTATTCATGCCTATGATTATGTAGCAAAAGAGATTTTCAGATGTTATTAGTGGTTTCCAATCAGTTGACTTCAGGTTAGTCAAAAGGGAAATTATCCCAGCGGGTCCATTTCGATCATGTGAGTGTTTTAAAATCAGAGTTTTTCTGGTTTTAAAGAAGGTCACAGAAGAGAATGAGAAATGATAGATTTGACATGCCGTTGTTGGCTTTGAAGATAGAGAGGGGGGCGAATACAAGGACCAAAAAGCAGCCTTGAGGAGCTGACAGTGATCCCAGTTGAGTCAGCAAACAATAGGCCCCTCAGTCTTAACCGATACAAGGAAGTGGATTCTGCCAACAACTGAATGACCTTGGAAATGGACCCTTCCCCACAGTCCCATTGACACTTTAATCTCTGCCTTATAAGACCTTAAACAGAGAACCCAGTAGAACTCCCCTACGTTTCCAACCTATAGAACTGTGAGCTACTAAGTAGGTGTTGTTTTAAGCTGCTAACTTTGTGGTTATAGGTACGGCAGCCAAAGAAAACTACTATATACTGTAGTAGTTCCAGCAAAAGAAAATTTTGTCCCTGCTGCTCAGATGGAAAGGCAGAGGAATCTGTCATCGGGGGGAGTTAGGCTGTCTCCCAAAAGGCCTCTCTGAGTGGAATCTATCACCCTGGGGAATTTGCCATATTCCAGCATCTCAGTACTCAAATGGGTAGGCTCAGAAACATGTTTTCTTTCAGATATTCAAATAGATCTCAGAGGAAGACACATTAATCAAGCTTGTGATACTGATGTATAAAACCAGATATCACATAATGATTCACACCTGTGTAACACCCAGGAGAGCTAAAATGCACATGTCAGCAAGGCCACCACAGTCATTTGGGTAATAGACTTGTGATTCCACTTACAAACACCACTTTGATAGATGTTCTTACAGTTAAAGCTTTGGGTACAATATTATAAGTTCCATGAATTGAAGTTCTTGGGACAAAGTATAAGTATGTATTTAAGGCTTTTGATGCATGTTGCAAAATTGCTTTCCAGAAAGATGGTACCCATGTACAATCCTACCTGTAGTACATAGAAGTGCTTCTTTCCCTCAACCTTCATCAACACTAGTGATTATTTTTTTAAGCATTTGCCAACTTAAAAAGTAAATAATTATATTTCTTGGTTTTAATTGGCATTTTTTATACTACTGAGAGTGACTATTTCCCATTTTTATTGGCACCTTGTGTTTCTTTTTTCACATGGTTGTTCACACTCTTTTCCATTTTTCTGAAGATTTGTTTATATTTTTCATGGTAGTTCATTGGAGTCTTTCATATGTTCAGAATATTAACTTAGTTGCATATTTTGCAAATATCCTTACAATTTGTCCTTTTTCTCTTTAGTTCATTAAGATTTTTAAATAGACAAGTTTTTTTTCTTTTTTCTATAAATCTTTTTATCAAGTCTTTCTTTAACAACATGTTTAGAAAATGTTGCTTCAAGGTCACATATTAATTCCTACCTATTGTCCTCTAAAATTTGACGGCTTTACTTTTTCCATTTAAATGTTTAATCCATCTGGAATTCATTTTACTGTATGGTCTTAGGTGGGGATAGAACTCTATTTTCTCAAAACTGTCCAGGTGTACCAATACCATTTACAGAATAAGTCAAGAACATCATGAGACCTAACATCATAGGATTCATGCAAACAATACAATTGACATCTGAGTAATTTTTCCCCAGAGGTGGTACCCCTTTCATTCCTCATACTTATACATTCTCCCTCCACCTACTATAAACAGCTCCCAGAAAAGAGTCTTAAACATTTATTTTCATTGAAGTATTGACACTGACAATTCATGCAGTCTCTAAGTATTGAACACCCTCTATTGGTCAGGCTCAAAGTACAATTCTGAGGACATAGGACTGAATCAGGCACAGATCCTACCTTCAAGAAGTGTACAGTTTAATGGTGAAATACACAAGTAGAAGCAGCAGATTTTAGATGCAATAACAATATTAATATTTACAACTGCTAACTGAGCTTACTGTATGCCTCTCACTGAACTAAGTACTTCATGGCATCTCACTTTGCCCTCAGGGTAATGTAGGCACTGCTACATTGATTCTCATTTTTCACCACCCACTTTCCATTTAGGAGCGACTAAAGGAGCAAATACTGCCGATGTTGAGATTAACAGGATGCCATTGACAGACGCTATTTTTAGCCGAAGCCAGCAGTCCTGCAGAAAATATAAAACCAAGCCACACAAATTCCTTGGAGTACATAGGGTGAGGGAAGACATCTGTACACCATCTCTGCTAAGGAACTCCAGCTTTAGATGACCTGCAGAGATTAAATGCTGGACCCTAGACAACCTCACAGCATGCAAGAATTGGCAGTGCTCAGTGGGGTTTTTGCTCCAAAGGTCAGCGTGGGTGCCAGGAGCCACTACAGCTCATGGACATTGTGTCTGACTATTGCTCACCTTGTTGGCAGCGAGCAGCAGCCAGTCCTGCAGCCCTTCAGCTACACTGAGTCCAGTGTCAGGTTTGTGTGCAGCTTTATGGCAAAGGGTGCCGACTCCTTCTATTTCTCCATCACTGCCAAGGTTGGGGGCAGTGAAGGACTGATACATGTCCCAGTGTGTCCTCACTCTGCCTCACTTCATACTTAGCTTTTGTTCTTGACTGCCAGTCCTACTAATCTACGATGACTTCAGGCCCAGATGCAGAGGCAACAGGCTTCTGCTGCTTCTAGAGTCCACAGCCATGTAAAATAGAATCCCCATCATATATCCCTCATTCCATATCACTCGTGGGTTCTGGTTCTCTGTGGAACAGTAACTGATACAATGTATTTCAATGTTAAATAGCAATACAGGTTAGCTGTAACCTCTGAGGAGGGAGGGAGTGGAATGAATTGGTTGTAATTCACCAAGGTCGTCAATGTTATTATGTAACAAATTAGAAATTTCTTCATAATTTATCTGTTATAGTAAATTGTAAAATTGAATATGTTGCAATCAATTATAAAACTAAATTTATTAAGCTGATGTCTGAGTATACAATGACTGAATGAACAAATTTGTGATGTTGGGCATGTTACTCAATCTCTCTTCTTTTTAACTTAGGCATCTGTAAAATGATAGGAATAAATTATATTTGTGTACCTTCCAGGTCTAAAAATTCTTGAGCCCCCTCTGTACCATCTATTAACCTCTAACATATCAGGAAATAAAATACCTGTTTTCAACTATTTCCAAGGCCATTGTGGAAATTAGTGATCTGCTATAACCTGAGTTTTTGAGAGCAAAGGGTCATACTCAATATGGGAAATAATTTCCTGCCAATTATAATGGTCCACCAAAAGAAAAGAAGATGACTTTAGAAGTAATATGTTCTCTCTTCCTGGAACAATCCAGGCAAAAGAGAGATGGCCATTTATCACGGGACTACCAGAAAACTTACCATCTTAGGAAAGTCATTAAACTGGAGGGCCTCTAACATCTCCCTGAACTTGAACTGGGTATGTTTTCTGTATAAATATTTTCCATTTAAACTACTGGCTTAGACTATTACCAAAGAATAGTCCAACTCTGACTTTTTTCAATTAGAACAGAGATAGCATTACAGCTTATAACAGTTGATCAGGGCACAAGCAATTTCTTGTTTGTTAATTTGAACATGTAGCCAGGAATAAATAGCACACAGTATGTGTAATGCAATCTTAAAAGTGTTTTCCTGGAACAATTCTTAGACCTCATACAAGGAAATGAAAAAATAAGAAATGTAAATGAACGTGAGATCAGACTGATGAAGCAAGTCTCTAGAGATCTTTGGAAGTTAGGAAGGATTTTAAAATTCATTATGACTGAATTATAAAGTAAATGAAAACCAGCAGGGTTAAATATGAGGTTGATGAGAGCAGGGAAAGAAAATTCTTCGGTTATCTATGACAGGTTGCAGCAAGTTCAGGTTCACCTCTAAGGCAAGGAGAAACTTTCTTCCAGGTTCTTCTCTTTCAACATTTACTCTGTACCAGGCATTGTGTTGGTAACTTGAAATAAAAAAATAAAAATATAAAATACAATATCAACTTAGAAGCTCATACTTTCAAGGGAGGGGCAGACATTTATAGCTGAGTGCACATGATAATAAAATACAGTAATAACTAAAACAAATTGAGCACTAACCATGGGCCAGATACTTTCCTAAGCACTTCACATATATTAACTCATTGCATTCTCACGCCAGTTCCATGAGGTAGGTATTGTTACACTTGTTTTTTAGACATTACAAGTGAGGCACAGAGAGCTAAGTAGCATACTCAGGTCACACAGCTCGTAAGTGGCAGAGCCTAAGCAGGTCTAGGTCCAGACTCAGTGCTCCTGACAATATCCCTTATTGCCTCTCTCAACATGATGATGTTTCAGGGCTAAGAAGTCTAGAGATTGCTACTTTAAAGATATTCACAGTTTTCTTATTGTTGTTTTAACAATCTGTTGTTTAATAGCTCTGAAAAGAGAGATTTCTACTACATAGTAGAAAAAAGTGAAGGACATTCCATACAGGATAGCACAGATTAAGATGTAGACATGTGTGTATCTGACAGGCACCAAGAAACTTATCAATGGCAAAATTCAGCCCATAACCCATTTCAGTTTTATGTTGCAAGTATTTATTGAATACTACTACTGTACCCTAGGATCCATGAGTAGGTCCTGTTTTTATTTCCATGTCATAGATGCACACAGGGAGATTCCCTTCCCAACATGGTGCACTGAGTAAGTGGCAGATCTGGACTCAAACCTACACAGTATGGGAGCCCGTGCTTCTAACCACCATACCATTTTGCCTCTTAGTCATAAATTGTAACTATCATTACACATAAAGAAACATCTCAGGCAGTAGTATCTTGTTCTCGCACTTCTCTCTTCACTAACTTTCAGAAGCTTATTTCTCCCTCCTGAATTCAACTTGAACAATAAAAAAGGATAGCTAAGTCATTCATGTACTTATACCAGTATTCAGACAGATTCAAACTTGGATATGTTTACCCCTCTGTTTAAAAAGGTTCCTTAGCTACTCAGGCTCACTCTCCAGCTGGGAACTGAAGAAAGTTCCAACTGGCACGAAAAGGTCATGGCCATCAGGCCACTGGGCAGGATACGTAATTGGGAGATTTTTAAATGGTTTCTGATTGTCACAGTTAAAACTGAGATCCAGGGGGAAAGCAATATTTATTTCACATGAAAACCACTCAAGACATTTGTACAGAAAACACTGTGAAGAACAAAAGTCTTCCTTCAGACTTGCAGTCCAAATGTTGAGAATGCTTCAATAGTAAGAATAAAACAAAGGGGAAGGTACTTCTCTCTCAGCTTCTATTAAATGTATGGGTCACAGTTTGCAGCATGACCGCACACACATTTTTTCAATTTCCTTATTATGAGCTACACAGTTAGCAACCCAAAATAATATAAAATTTAAAAATAAGTGAAAAAGCATGAAGCCAAAATTCTCCAGTGGAACTGAACCAACATACAGAAAAACTAATGTATGGACATTAAGAAAACAGAGGGATTCAATGTAAGTTCCCCATAATTCTAAATATATAGTGTGCTAAGAAGTACGGGTATGCCTATCATTTATAGATACACTACTTCAAGTAATTCATAAATCTCACATCAATTAACACTGAACAAGATCTAAATACATTAGCTCCTCACTGAGCATTTAAAAATTAGTAAATAATGAAAAACATTTAATATTTTTAAGTCAGAATAGTATATCTACTTGGCATGCCTTCTCACTAAACCTTTTGGAGGCAAATCTAAATATACTAATTGGAAAAAAGAGAAATAATACTTGTTATGAGCCTTTAGGTATCTTAATATACAACAGGAGTTTTACATAGGCAGTCTCAGTATTCCTCACTATATATCTCTCTCTGGAAGTTTCTATTATCACTCCCAATTTAGGTTAAAATCAGACTTAAATAACTAGTCCAAGTTCACTAAGCTAGCAAGTAGCAGAGCTGAGATTGGAACACAGTTCTGTCTGATTCCAAATTCCTTCCACTTCAAATGTTCTCTCTGTGAGTAATAGAGAGCATGGTCTCTTGGAACTTGGATAAAATGGAAATGCAGAAATTAAGTAATAGATTATTAAATAGCAAAAAGCTGAACTCAGCTTTATAAATAAGTGGATAGTAATAGATTTCAGCAATGTTCTTGTTTTATATTAAAAGGGAAACAAGCCATAGAGTAAAAACTAAATGTTATGTAGAAATAACATTTACCCAGTGATAGTCCAATTAGAACCACAGAATAATTATTACACGAGTCACTAATTTTCCAAAAGACCCTCCTAGAGTGTGATTTATATGGAAGAAAAACAAATGTGTATACTACTTAGTGGTATAACGTCCATTGATTACTATACTAATGGAATTTCTATGTAAGATTATTGAAAAATTAATTCTATTTCTGTAAGTATATGTTTAACATAAGGTGAACAAATTGCATTTTCAATGAAAATTGTGTATATGTTAAGATGGTATATTGCAAGTAACAAAATCCAACTTAAATTAGCTTAAACAATAAATGAAATGTGTTAGCTTACATAATGCAAAAGATCAGAAATATAACTAATTGCAGGCAAGATTTGATCCAGAGGCTCAGAAATATCACCCAGAAACTCATTCGTAAGCCTTTCTCTCTTCTGTTCTCTGCTTGATCCTCAGCCCAGTCCACCACCTCCCCGCCAGCCCTGCAGCCCACACTGCCCTTAAAGACCTCAGTGCTCCTTATAACAGTAGTGGCTTCCCTAGATACAGCCCACATGGCCTCGCCTCAGACTATTGTGGGGAAAAGTGGTGGTCTACTCCCATAGGTTCCAAAGAGGAAAGACAAAGACCCCAAATTATTGCACATTTCCTTAGCTCTAGTTAAACTCCCAGTCTCCTATAATCAGGGGGATAAAATAGAGGTATCGACATAAGCCTCCAGGTTTTCTACTCTGCAGCTGGCAATAGACATGTCACTCAAAACACTTGGATTCCAAATTGGGAAGGGCTGGTATCTCAAAAGAGAGAACTCAGGATACAATTAAGATGGGAAAAGGGGGTTTGGTATCCTCCAAATTACAATGTCCAGTACAAATTGAAGGATTTCTGGACAAGACAATGACATGAACACAGATAATCTCATACGCTGAAATAATACCCATAACAACAGTAAAATTAATAATTATATTAGGTAATAGGTATTGATGGTTAACTACTCAGTCTAAAGCTGAGCACTTTACATGTTTAACACAATTGAAACCTCACAACTACCTATTAGGTGGGTGTTATTATTATATCTATATTTAACAGATAAAGAAATTGAGACCCAGAATATTTAAGTAATTTTTCCAATATGATAAAGGATGAAAGTGCATGACCTTTGTAAACTATGGAAGGGTGCCATCTAGAGGACAGAAATTTTGAAGGAAAATTGCTAGCTGTACCACAGAGAAGTCTATTAAGATAGATTCATTCAACAAAAATTTATTGAGCACTTACTATAAGTAGATATTAGGTTGGGCACTTGAGGCACTGTGCTGGGTGATGAACTGAAGAAAAAACAATTTGTGACTGCAGCTTGCAAACAGTGTGCCCAGTCTAGACTTCTCATGGTGCCTCAAACCCACCAAACCTCTTCTGCCTCAGGGCCTTTATACATGCTGTTCTATTCTCTCTCTACCCGTAGTCTCCTCTCTTCATGTATCTCCTCATCCTTAATATGCATGGTCCATCATTGTCATCATCTTATACCTTAACTATTTGTGCCTCTGAATTTTCAGATTAGTACCACCATAACATGAAGGTTGTTAATCCCAGCTGGACTGTCAATGCTGTTTAAGATCCTAATTCTCTCTACTCAGTTTATCTCTTCCTGCAAATGCAGTTTCAAACCTTAGCAAATCTCCTCAAATCTTAGACTCTAACACCTTCTCTTACTTTCAGCAATCTACCTCATCCACCTCGTCATGAAAAGATCAAAATCATTAGACAGGAACTTTCTCATATATATTCCTAACCCTAATCCTAGCCCTATCCAATGTGGTAAAACCTCAGAATCATATTTTCACCATAAAATTTCACCCTGAATCCACTTGTAAAGACTCAAATTGGACCAACCTGGTTCACTGTACTGAGCAGTTAGAAATGAAATCAAAGAGTTTAAAATTCAGTTTTACAAGTTTTCATTTGAATGGCAGAGATGTAGAAATGTAAGCAATGTGCTATGGTTATCTTCTTCCTATGCACATGGAACAGATGAAGACAATATGTGCAGATTGAGAAGAAGACAGTGAAAATTTAGAAATAAAGATGAGAGGTAAAAGCAATTTACTACATGAGTTTCCTACAACTTTCCATTTCTTGGTTCAAGGCACTGAGTCTCAGCTACACACCAATGTCTCAGCCGCATTTCCTTGGCGGCATCCCTATAATATACTTAGGCTTGTTCTGCTAGTTTCACTGGGTTTCTGCTACTTCTACTGAAAATTGTAAATACAAATCATAAAAATCATAAATACATTTATTTTGTAATTGTTTCAGAAACTTTTTTTCTTCTTCCCATCTCCACTGCCAGATTCTGATCCAAGCCATCAGTCACCTCTTAGCTGGACTACTATAATAGCCTTCTAACTAGTCTCCCTACATGCCCTCTTCCACCATCCACTCAACTTTCAGGTTGAATTCTTTGTAGATCATTTAAATCCACTACTTAAAAGCTTGTAATGGCTTCCTTTTGTTAAAAACATAAACTTAACAGTGAATACAGAGGCCCACATTATCTAGCTCCTAACTATACAGACAGTCTCATTTCATAATAGCCTCCCCAATTGCTCACTGCCCTCTAGCAGACTCTAGAACTCATCAAGTGTATACTGCTTGGACCCTTCGTTTATTCTGCTCCCTCTGACATACCCTTTCAACTGACTAGGTCTATGCATACTTGAGATTTTGCACTAAATGATATTTACAACTTCCGTAGTGTTTCTTTATTCTTAAGTTCTGCCTCCCCTAAATAGATTTGTAAGATTAATAGGTTAGTGTCCATGTTTTCATCATCACCATATTCACAGTGTCTGGCACATAGTAGAAAATTAATAAGTTTGTTAAATAAAAGTATGAGTGAAGTGCCAATCCAAGACATACTACCTACATACATAGGAATCACAAAAAATACACAAAACTGCAGAAACAAAAAAATGAATGAAATACTAGAAGAAAACATTACAGAGGTGAAGTAAGTCTGAACTGACAGAAACATCATAACAAAAACAAAGCTTAGAGACCAATAGTTTGATATTACATCTAGGCAGAGAGAAGAGAAAACAATTTACCTTCCAATGAAGAAAAACATGACCTGTCCCAAGAAAATCTTCTCTAAAAGACAATGACTTAACATCTATTAATATCTAAGAGACAATAATCTGGAAATGACTATCTATGAGCCATGTGGTATATGAGTACTGGCTGTGAAACAAAACAGCTGGGTTTAAATCCTGACTCCACCTACCAATTGTTCCACTGTTGGCATTCCTGTGGATGAATGTTCCTGACATTCAGTTACACCATATTCAAAATAGGGATAATAAAAGCTGTCTCACAGAAGAATTAAATGGGTCAATATATGATGAGTGCTTGTAACAGCTCTACCTAAATACAAACTATTATCTGAAGTAAAAGTTTTGTTACCCAAGAATTCTGTATCCAGCTGAATCGTTCTTCAGCTGCAAAGGAATTCTTCATGTGCAATGGCTCCTCAGAAAGTATACAAATCACCTCTCTCTCCTGGAAAACTAAGAAATGAATCAAAATGAAGAAAGCAAAAAGAAGGAAGTCAAGGCTTAAAATAACTGGAAGCCATCACTGAAGCTATCATCAAAGATAATGTGTGTAAAAGTTATTTTAAATGGATTATAGCATTATGCAAATGTCATAGTCTACTCTTTAATAAATATATATAATATAAAAATTTCAATAAACAAAATTTAAGACTAGAAAATGTATATCCCCAATATGTTTGGGGAAAACAAGCAATATTCACTCTTTAGCAAAAAAATTGACATTAAAAAGACATTTTTACTTAAAAATAATGAGCAATAAAATAAAAATGAGTTATTTACCTCTAAATCACTTGGGGGAAAGGTGAGGTTAAAAACAAACCAAAAACATCATCTAGAGAAAACAGAAACAAGGAAAAGAAGAATAAAGCAAGATATCACAAATAATAGAGGATAAAACAAGATAAAAGCGTCAAAGAAAAGTCTTATCAGTTTTGACAATAAATATAAATGTATGAATCTCACCATGTAAAACATTGAGTCTATGAATGAGTCAGTGAAATTAATTAAACTATAATACCATTACTGTGGGCTATTTGAAATACAGAAATATATACATGTAAAAGAATAACACAGGGAGTTTAAAAATGAATCATCAAGGAAACATCACAAAAATAAAGTGGAAGTTCAAATATTTATATCAGACAAAAAAGAATCCAAGGGAAAATTATTTAAGGAAATATTTTATATAGAAAGAAGTATAAGACTTATTAAAAAATAAGTCATATACTCTATACTTTTAATATATTAAAAATGGTCATAAATACAAATAACTGAATTTCAGGAAAAATGTCATAGTGTAATTCTTTGTCATAAATAAATACATGAAAAAATTTTGATCTAGAAGAGTTTAATAATATGAGTAATAATCTTAATTAAATGCATATATGTATATACAACAGTATAACCATAGAAAATAAATTTTTTCAAATTCTGTGAAGCATTAACAAAATTACAGTGACTTCCTTCAAACTTTGGCGAAACAAATGATGCCTAGGCAAAATAAACTCTTCCAATACAAATGAAAAAAGAAGAGCTTTCTAATTCATTTTTATAAACTAACATCAAATCTTAACAAAGATTAAAAAGAAAAAAGTCTTTAAACCATTTCATTTGTGAACATGAACAAATCATAAATAAAAATAAATCATCTTAGCAAGGTAGACCATAATGAACTTGGCCTTTCCTAAAAGCACCAGGATGATTCAATATTATGAAATTTATTCATATAATATAAAATAGAAATAATGCAATGAAAAAATCTAAACAACCCCTACATAGCTACATAATTGAATGTCATTTTTTTTCAGTAAAAATAAGCATTATTGATTTTAAGTTTTCTTCAAACCAATTATTAACAAGACCCTTATTGGTCCTGTTAAATGCTAAAAGAATTATCATGAAGGTCAGTAAGAAAACAAAGACATCTACTACTATCCCAATAAATAACATTATTTTGGAAGTTTGGAGCAATGCCAAAAAAAAAAAGAAAGAGAAATGAGAAATAAAACTTCCAAAAAAATATCAAGTACAAATTATTAGTATTTGTAGCTAGTATGATTGTCTGAATAAAGTTGCAAGATAATTAAAATTGTGAAAGAAATTAGAACTAATAATAAATTTCAGTAAAATAATCATGTCAAATATATAACAAATAATGTTTTAGACAATATTGTCAAAACAATAGCCATAATAAAATACTTTGAACAAATTTAACAAAAAACAGTACTTATGAGGAAAATGTTAACCTTACAAAGATAATATTTTTTAAAAAAAAGAAATGAAGTAATATAGTGTTCTTGGGTGGAGAAGAAAAACAACTACAACAATAAAGTAGTTAACATTCTTTTGAGTGCTTCCCATAAGTCAGACTCTACTAAATACCTATAAGTATTACCTCATTTAATCCTCATAAAAATCCCTTGAGGCAGTTTAATAATTATTTCCATTCTGAAAATGAGTAAACACTTTTTCTTCAAGTGCACACAAAACATTCACCAAGATAGATTATATTCTGAGCCATAAAACAAACATCACCAATTTTGAAAGAATTGAAACTATACGAAGTATGTTCTGTGACCATAACAGAATTTGACCACAAATAAACAATAGAGAGCTAACTGGAAAATCCTCAAATATTTCTAAATTAAACCACATACTTCTAAATAATTCACAGGTCAAAGGAGTCACAAGAAAAATTAGAAGATATTTGGAATTGAATAAAAATTAAAATACATCAGTGTTTGTGTGTGGAATTCAGCTAAGCCAATGTTTAGAGGAAAATACATAGCATAATACTTATGTTAGAAAACAGGGTAGATCCCAAATAAAAAAATCTAAGCTTTCACCTTAATAAACTAGAAATTGAAGAGTACATTAAACCCACACAAGCAGACAGAAAGACTAATGAAGAACAGAAATCAACAAAATTGAAAACAGAAAAAAAATTAATGAATCCAAAGGCTAGTTCTTTGAAGACACCAATAAACTGGATAAACTTTTAGCCAGAATGATCAGTAAATAAAGAGGGAAGAAACTAACTATATAGAAATGAAAGAGGAGGCATCACTACAGATCCTGGAGCTATTGTGAACAACTTTGTGCCCACAAATTGAACTATCTAGATGAAGTGGACAAATTCCTTGAAAGAAACAAACTATCAAATCTCACTGAAGAAGAAATAAATAACCTAAATATTCTTACATCTAATTTTAATTTTTAAAACTTGAATTTGTAGTCTAAAAATCTTCCCACAAAGAAAATTCCAAGTCCAGATGTCTTCACTATTGAATTCTATAGAGCACTTACAGAAGAAACAATAATTCTACACAAACTCTTCCAGAAAATAGAGGTGAAGAGAGTGCTTTCCAACTCATTTTTGAGGTCAGGTTATCCTGATACAAGAATAAAAAGAATGAAACTGGAAATAAAAATATAGAACAATATTTCTCATGAGTATAGTTGTGAAAATCCTCAGCAAAGACTGGCAAATTGAACCCAGGAAAGCATAATATATCATGACCAGATGAGGTTTATTTCAAAGGCAAAGTTGTTAAACATTTGAAAATCAATGTAACTCACCATATCGAAAGATTAAAGAAGAAAAATTATATGATCATTTCAATAAATGAAAAATGAAAAAACAGCCAAAATGGAGAAAGCCTATCAGCCTCTTTCCCACTGATTACAACCAAAAATTCTGTACAAAATACAAAAAGCAGCTGTTTATAAATTATAACTCAAGAAACCTGCCTTTATTTTTCATGTTGTTGAATGTATCAATAATTCACTATTTTTTATTGATTCCATTATATGTATAAACCACAATTTGCTTATCCACTCAACCACTGATGGACATTTTGGAAGAAACCTGACTTTTAAAGAATTCAATAAAATTTTGGTATATGAAATCAAGGTATAGACTTTCTGAAGCAAAAATACTAAGATGAAAAATAGGCTGGATACTATTTTAAAAATTGTATCCCTAGCCTAAGAGATTTCATATTTAGCTTAAAAGATTTCCAGAAGAAGAGAACAGAGAAGATGAAGGAAAGAAAATTATGAAAAAATACAAGAAAATATCCCTAAATGAAGGTACACTAAATGTCCAAAGTACAAGTGGAACAAGATACATAGATGACAGGTAGATAGATAAAGAGAAAGATAAATGACAGAAAAAGAAAGCAAACCATGGATTCATGAAATTTCAGCAACTTAAGGTTTAACTACAAGTTTCTAAAAACTTTCAGAAAGCACAGATAACATAACATATAAAAGGACTGGGAATCAAATTAGTACTGAATTTCTCAAGAGCAACACTAGAAGCTGGAAGACAATAGAGAAATGGCTTCAAAATGCAGATACAGCATCATATAACCAACAAAATCAAGAATAAAAGCAAAATAAAGACATTTAAAAATATGGATGATCACAAAAATTTACTTTGCATCAATCCTTTATAAGAAATGTACTGCATGAGATAATTCTGGAAAAAGCAAAACTATAGGGAAGAAACTAAAACAAGGAAATGAACAAAGAAAAAGTAATACTTGGAATTTACAAAATAGAAAATCCAACACAGCAGTGTAGCAAAGGGAGGTCCCAAATGTAGGGAAGTTTCAGTACAACAAATAAGCAGATTTGGAAGGTACCACTCCAGTTTGGAATAAGAGATTGCAGGGCCCCAAACTGGGAGTTTGTCTGAGGTTTTTGACCATTTTTTGAGGAATTTTATAATCTGATCATAAAATTTGAAGCTTAATTATTAATGAATACAAAGAAAAACAAATCAAAAAGAGAAGCAGTTAGTAACTCCAGGAAAAACAAAGAGGTTCATAAGAAAGGATATGTAGTTATAGTACATTTTCAACTATAACTCATGTTAACAGAGTCAAATAATGTAAACGGTATTTATTTAAATAGAAACTGTGATGGAAACTGTAAAAATGGGGAAAGAGAAAGTCTGAGGGGGAGAGGGATGCATAGGAATATGTGTGGTTATGATTTAAGAAAGCTAAACCCTCACCTTCCAAAGAAGAAAGTCAGTGGATAATATGAAAATTTGAAAAAGCAAAAAATTGCAGTATAAACTACATATGGACACACAGTATTAAAAGATACATGGGCAAATATTTGAAGATAAATACAGCTGAAATATTTTAAATCTTTGACTATAAAGAATGAAATTAAAGTTGGGGACCAATAGGACAGAAGACTATTTTCCCTATGATTATATAGCACTTGTTGACATTTTTAGACTACAATTTTCCTTCACAAAAATTATTTTTAAAAAGCATGAGTTTTTCAGTGTAGGACCTAATTTTTTAAAACAATTAGAATAACTACCTGAATGAAAAAACACAAGAGAATATCCATGAATTTGTTGACATAAATTTTTTAAATTCTGTACATCAAAAATCCCCAAAATCAAATCAAAAGGTAAATGACAAACTAGAAAATTATTCATAGATTATAAACAATGTGTATTTGTCTATTTAAATATTTAATTTTCCTCTCCACTTTGGGGGAAATATTCCCATTTTATGTTGTATTGAAGGGGTAACAAAGAATGAAGGAGGCACCCTCTTAAGAGAGAGAGCTAAAGAAATCTCACCTCTTTTAGCTGCAAGTCTTAGATAACCAAAACAAAGCACAATTTTTTCACAGTGGAGAAATATCAGTGCAGTCAAGATCGGAGCCTTATCAGTATTCTGGAAATAAGGAAATTGCTGGATGCAGGTAAGTAGAATTAGAAATGAGAAGACTGGGGGACTTAGGGATTATAGACCCTCCCACCCCACGAGAATACCTTAGCGACTGAAGGAACTCCTCCACCCTCGTCTAATGAGAATGTTTTCCCTCTCATGTAATGGCAGTCCTCCTCTTTGACCTAAGATTCTAATCTTGTCCAGGGTGTCCGGTTTTCTTCCCACCTTAAACCCCCTTTCCTCAGAATCCAAATCCAGAAGAAGGAGGTCGAGATTTACAATAAGTAAAATAATTGCCAAGCTTTGGACAAACATATGGGAACATATCCCTAAGGATGGATCCTGATGGCTTTCCTGTTACTCTGTTTATCCTAGCAACAATCCTAGAAAGGAAGAACAATTAGAATCACTCCTATCTTACAGACAAGAAAGAAAATGAGGCATGGACTGGCCTGGTAAATAGCCTAGGATTTGAACCTAGGCCATCTATTGGTAGAAGTGTTTCATTATAGAAACTATTTGGTATCCACCAAAATACTACCATGCGCTACTTATATCTAGGGTCAAAACCCAGTGTCATACTTACATCTTTGTTACCCTGCCTTCCATAGCCATCCAGATCTCCACTGAAGGCAAAATCTCTCACCTCCATCCGCCTTTTTCCATTCCCATTGCCACTCTGTTAGTTCAAATCCTTACTTTGTCTCCCTGAACTGCTGCAAAAATGTCTTCCCTGTAAAACTTATCTCTGATCACCTCCTCCTGTAATCAAGCATAACGTTCCGAAATATATCCCTGATCATGCAATTACTGGCTGACAGGCAGGTAGATAGGTAGATAGATGATAAATTATAGATTGATCAATAGATTTTTTTTTTTTTAACTAAGCTCTACAGTTCAGTCTTTATATTCTTTCAAGACTTGGCAGCTATGGTCCATTTTTCCAACCTTATTTCCCATTACCTTCCTCTGTTCCAGATAATTAAACCACTCTTCATTTCCTGAACAAGTCCTGAATTTTCCCATCCTTACGCCTTCGTCCTTCTGTCTCTGTTCAACCCAAATCTCCAGGTTTCAAAACCCTATCCATGCTTTATTGAACTCAATGTTATTAGCTTTTAATGTGGTTTAGTGAAAAGATGAACTGTGAACATGAAATTACTATTTTCCCAGCACTCCTTTCCCAGGCTCCCATACCCTCAGTTTCTCCCAAAAAGGAAAATAATTTCAGCCTCCCTTATGCTCCCATATCACAGGAGTTATTATATCCTGCCTTATGCAGTAGTTATTTTTCATTTCACTTTCCTACGAAAATCCTTGATAACACAAAACATCTTACTCATTTCAAGTCATGCCATGAAGTATAAATTATCAGTTAATGAATCAGACATTATGAGCATTCACATTGTCAAATGCAACATAGTTCTGTGGTCATGCCCTTCCTAAATCTCCAGTATTTGTTGCTGAAAATTCAGAAATTGGGTGAGAGTCTCTATAAGCTTTTTAGGCTGAGATATTATTTGAAAATAGGGATTCTTCCCAAAATGAACCTTGACTTTTTTCTTTCTCCAGAAATAATTACTTGAAATTATTCAGGACATTGCCTGTGTTCAAGTGGTACTATGTCTCTTCTCTTTGTCCCTTTGGCCACCATCATCCAATAGGAAGTATTCCAGAGAGGCTGTTGGCTAACCTGATGTCCAGTCCATATGCACGTGCCTTTGTCTCTCACACCAAACGCTGGTGTAAGGGCTCCTGGAGCAGAACTGGTTCCACTCCAGCTATAACAAGCCATACAGAAGTCACAGAGAAAGAACAGCTCTCAGCTCCTTTCTTCAGCTGGGGATGGGGACGGGCCATCCTGGTTCCCAGGGGCTGGAAACGTGGCATGTATATAAACTTGACAGACTCCATTCTGGCTCAAAACTTCTTAAAAAACTATTTGATCCCCAAAGAGCCCATTTCCTTATAAGGAGGCCATTTAGCAGAGGGAGGAATTAAGTTACCTCTCACACTTCCAGCTAATTTCTTTTTATTTCACCTCCTGGATGTTTGTTTTCTTCAAGAAACACTAAAAAATAAAATTTAAATATATGGGCAATAGGACAATGTTTCCTAAGGGGATAACACTAAACCTTATATTCTCATGTTTCACTTCCCATTACCTCTTCTCCCCTGCCCCTCATGGTTTCTGGAAAAGTAAGAAGTCAAGAGATCTGTCAGGAAAACAAGAGCATGTGATTGAAATTAGCCATATAAATGGACACCATGCAGGGCTGCCCCACCTAACAATTAATGAGGATTACCTTGTGTTCTCCCAGCTCCCCAGGGCTCCAGAAAAGGGATAAAGGAAATTCAGAACCGAGCAACAAAATCATTAAGGAACTGTGAGGTTGATTTATGAGGCCCATTATGAGAGCCAAGTCCGTGTGGCTCAGCTGAACAGTGACTGAACGAAGATGCGGTGATTGTCCGATAGTTTACACGGTGTAGTCATGGAGGAAAGGAGACCTGTCCAGGAGGTGATAACATCCTCGTCGCTGATTTGTATTTGTTTCAGTTTTAATATAGGGTTCTGTGCTTTTTATTTCTCCTCCCTGCTACAGAAGTTAGTGCCAATATATTTTTTTAAATCTTTTATTATAATAAAGAGAGTAAAACAACAATGTAAACCTTTATAAAATGCAGGATATTCTCTAAGTGTATGCTGGGTAGGAGTGTTGGCCAATAAGTAATAAGAATATAAATCAACAGCCCATCAGAGATAAAGGGAGAAAAATGAGTCCATAGTGTCACATCTGGGGTGAGGGAAAAGGGAGGAAAGAAATGAAAGGAGAAAAGTGAATCGTACATGCACCGCCTAACCCGCTGGAGCTGCCGTGCAGCTGACAGCCAAGACCAGCACCTGGTGACAAGTCTGTATTATGATGTCCCCTGACTTCCCGGGAGACCTCCACTATACGCACTTATCTCAGACAGAAGGTCACCAGCATGGATGCTGTCCTTTAACCTCTCGGTGCCAAGAAAACTTAGAGAAGGTGCATGTCAGAAGCAGATGGGTGATGGCTGATTAGACCAACCTGGCGTTCACTGCTGAGGAGAAACAGCCTCCATTTCTTTCCTACCTCATCTTAAGCAGAGCAGTGACAAAACTTAACGTGACGTCTGTAGTGTCTCCAAAGGTCTAAGAACAACTGTCCATCTGTGAAGGAGGTGCTGGGGGTGTTATGGAAAATATAACATACTCCCTGTCCTTCAAGGGCTCTTGGGCAGGAAAGGGGAACAGACAAACAGCAACATTCAATAAGGATGAGTTAAGAGATAAAAGGGAAAAGCCAGGGGTGCCTGGCCTACAAAAAGAACAAAATCTGTCCCAGCATGGAGGATTAGAGAGAAGATGTCCTAGATGCAGGTAAATGAATGGAGGCATGGCTTTCATCAGATGGCTTCAGTTCAATTTACAGTTGTTATGTGGGGATCCTTTTCCAGGAGCATTTAGAGCAGATGACAGAGTGCATGTGCACTATTTTACCTACCAAATTGCTTTCCTCTTAAAGAATAATCCCTTCCTTCCTCAGAACTATTCTTCCTCCCCACTCCCACTACCTGGTGTTATCTAATCCCCAAGTCGCTCCTTCCATTGCCCCAGGGTGAGTTCATCCAGCTCCCTTCCTAGATGCTTGCAAATTGGGCCTAAGGGAGAGGGACCATCCTTCTGTGGTGATACAGTCATGATGTAAGGGGTTAGTATAATTTAAGGGGGACACCTCCGTTACGTGGAAGAAGCAGGTCTCCGGTTGGAAAAGCAAAGCTTTCAGCAGTGAAGACAGAGATGGAGTCCTCTTAGCCCCAGGGCTCTGCTCCCAGCGGTCTCCAAGGCCCCCCCGCACCTGTTCCCCTGCTGTTACTCTGTGAACCACCACATCTCCCTTTCTGTCGTGCGACAGCCGGTTCCAGTTTGATTTCTATCACCTGCAATCAGGAGGCCTGAGTAGCACCTCACCTTCGCGGTGACTTCTTGGCATTTCATCTCTAGCTGAAGTCACATTTCTCCTGTCATCCTCCCCTTTGCCTAGAAGAGCCAGCCCAGCCAACTCATCCTTGTAGTGACTCTACATCCTCTGAGAGCCTGGCCAACATTTGCACTTCCCCGCTGTGCTTCTAGTCATCTCCTACCTAGGTCTCCCAAAGCCAGCTTCCTCAAAGTACATTAACATGCCGTCCACCAAAAGCCCTCACCGGAGAATCCGACTGAGTAGGTTGAAGATGGGGCCCAAGAATCTGGATCTTTAAAAAATACACCTTGGTTGATCCTGATGCACAGTCGGGTGACAGCATCACCAGGCCAGATGACCCATGGAGCGCATCAACCTGAAGAGTATGAGGGTCCTTTGAAGTGGCAGAAATTGACTGCTCGACTCTTGTCAAGCTTTGAGTATGTTCCGTCTGGTTTGCCTCAAAGAAAGCAAAATTTTTGGAGGCAGGTCAGTACATCCCGGCAGTTCCAAGCTGTTAAGAGAACTACCCTGAAGGGGCTTGAGATGACTTCATCGCCGGAAGCAGGCATGGCAGGGGCAGGCCCGGCCCCTCGCACAAGCTGCCTTTGATTTGCGTCCTGCTGGAAAGGGCTGATGTAGAGGAAATTTATTTCTTTTCAAAGTCTAGGGCTACATCACCAGCCTGAACAAGTTTTCTTATAAAGTGTCTTTCCAACATGGCTCTCCTCAAAGGAGCTGGGTATATTTATCCCTGAGGCAGCAGCCAAGATGAAGACCAGGGGAGAATTATTTTGTTTTTTTTTTTAATTCATCAAGCAATGTCACCTTTGGAGCAGTAAAACTGCTCTCATTTGCAGGAGAGATGACAAGTGCTTCACCGCAGCCATTTTTGGACCGTGGGTGACAAGAGGGAGAGGGATTTCATTTGCTGGAGGATCAGTCAGGAAAAGCAAATACCTTCCTCACTCCTTCCCTAACTCACTGAGGTTTGAGGCTGGCCAAGCTGAAGCTGCCTAGTAAACTCTCAGAGGCGCTTGGATTTTGAGTTGCGCTGTCATGCATCAGGCATAACACAACAGGTGTTTCCAGACTTTTCTCTACCAAGAAGAAAGTTTTTATTTACCTCAGTCTCTTATGTTTTTTATTTTGTTATGTTTTACTTTTATTTATACCAAACCTGCGGCATTGGGGGTTTAAGAATCAGTAGGGCTTGGAAGGATGAGAGTCAAAGGAACTTACTTGGCCATTTGGCCAATAGCATCCCCCATCCTAACACTGCAATTCTTTATTTTCTGGGTTTCCCCTCCACTTTCTTTCTGAGTGAAACACATTCAAAGAGTGCCCGCAACGGTGACAAACGTGCACGTGCTTCCCTTATGACTAAACCCCCGGGCTTCTCGCCAATCCCCCCCAACCCCCAGATGGCCCCAAACCCCAGGCACCCCTTCAGGAGAGCCCCAGGCTGAGGCGCGGCCGTGACAGGCCAGGGCGAAGTGCGGTGGGAGCGGCGGTGTCCCGGTCCCGGGAGAAGGCAGGGCAGCTTCCAGGAGGAAACGGGCGTCTCCTTCCCACGCGCAGGAGCGAGCCCTGGGGCCCGGCCTGGGGCCCCCGCCCAACCCCTCCCGGCGCTCCGGGAAAAGCCAGTCGCCACACACAGGCACCCGCAGGCCCCCGGGCCGCGCCCTAAGGAGAGCGGCACCCACGGCCAATTACCATGACAACCCCGGGGCTCGTTCCATTCCCCACCCTGCCGACTCCCCCACTCCCCCTGCGCTGCAGCCAACCGGCTTGTGCGCGGCGCTGGAGCGGCTATAAAACCTGCGCGGGGCCGCCGCGGAGGCCAGGCGCGCAGAGCCCCTCCGCGGCCGGGCCAGCCTCCTCTGCTAGCCGCGGGCGGGAATCGCGCGAGCATGCGGCGCGCACCGAGCCCGGGCCTCCGTCTGCCCAAGCAGTGCCTCGGACTTGCGGGCCTTCTCCTCCACCTCCTGGGACAGGTAAGCGGCGCACCTCCAAGGTGCCCCTGGTTACTCGGCCCTCCGGAGCCGCCTCGCGGGGTCCCCGGGCTCCCCGCCTCTGCCGGCCCCTGCTGAAGCTCTCCGTTTGTGTCGCCCGCCCCCCAGGTCGCCGCGACCGCGCGCTGCCCCTCCCGGTGCCCTGCGCCCTGCCCCGAGACGCCGCCGGTCTGCGACCCCGGGGTGAGGGCCGTGCTGGACGACTGCTCCTGCTGCCTGGTGTGCGCCCGCCAGCGCGGCGAGAGCTGCTCCGAGCTGCGGCCGTGCGAGGAGAGCCGCGGCCTCTTCTGCGACCGCGGAGCGGACCCCAGCGCCCAAACCGGCATCTGCATGGGTAATCCTGCCCCGTTTGCGCGTGACCTCTTCTGCTGCCTGCTGCCCCCTCTTTCCTTTCCCTGCCCCTTCCCGGAGGGTGATGCGCAAATATTAATACTGAGCAGGCGGACGCAGTAGGTGATGTTTATGGAGCGCTTACTGTGTCCAGGCACCTCCTTGGGTGCTGGGGGCTTCGGGGAGCGCCAGAAGCCGGAGAGGAGACCTGCTCACGGAGGTGAGAGGCATTCATCCCTTGCCTCCCTTGAGAAGAATGTAGATAGACGGGGAGCAGAGCAAAGGGCCAGTGAAGTCATTTCCTTTGGACATTTCCAGGGCTTACTCACAGAGTCAGTTTCCCCCTGACTGTCCCTCAGCCGGCTTGTTTTCACACCTGTAATGGCCCTAGCTGAGCCAACGCAGCCCCTAGTCTTCTGGGACGGCTATGTAAACCCTGTCTGAGCTGTGAGTAAAATAAAATGCAAGCAACCAGCCAATCTAGGCTGGTGAAACTTAATCAAACGCTATCAGTTTTCCACCTGGCGCACCATTTAGCTGGAGGCAGTCCCTGCTCCCCGGATGGAGGGCTTGGAATAGTCTTTTACTTTCTTCTGTAAGCTAGTGGTGATTTACTGTGCTGGAATGCCAAGGAATCCTGACGTGCTTCCTATTTTGACCAGTTAACCTATTTGGAGCATATGAAGTACACTTTCTCTCTCTTTGTAAGCTGCTGAAGTGGGAGAATCTTAAGATCTTTGTAAAATGACTTTATCCTTTGGAATAACAGCTGTAGGGACTTAGGAGTGTCACTTCACATTTGTGCATCTCTTTCTTCATCCATAAAACAAGTGGCAAAACTGAATGGTCTTGAAGATTTCGTCTACCTCTGGTTTTCCATGAGGACATCTCTCTCCTGGAGATAGATGAGAAACTGTATTGCCTCAACCCGAAAAATAACGACATGGGGTTTGCAAATCTCATACAGCTTCTCCAATGTATTGTGTTTTTGGTTTTCTCTCTCCCCTTCCTTCTCTGCCCTGCTTCCCGCATATTCTAGCGGTAGAAGGAGACAACTGTGTGTTCGATGGAGTCATTTACCGAAGTGGAGAGACCTTCCAGCCGAGCTGCAAGTACCAGTGCACCTGCGCAGATGGGCAGATCGGCTGTGTGCCCCGCTGTGAAGAAGACCTGCTGCTGCCCCAGCCTGACTGCCCCGCTCCGAGGAAGGTTGAAGTGCCCGGGGAGTGCTGTGAGAAGTGGGTCTGCGACTCAAATGAGAAGGAGGCATTAGGAGACCTCCACGCCCTTCCAGGTGAGACTCGGGATTCCCAAAGGTGATCACAGCACAGGGTAAAGGCAGTGGGAAGCATGCGTGTTCTTTTGAATTTGCAGTGAAAAGCTTGCCTCCATTTCTGGCCATTAAACTGTAGATTCCAGATTGCCCACTGAGATCAAATACATCACTTGTTGGAATCCTAGCCAAGTTATTGAGGTACATGCTGTTTCTTCTAAAGAGAATCTGCCAAATTCAGTGGTCCTTTTGAGCAATGGGACAGATTTTTGTCTTATTGCATGACCACTATTTATATTTTAGTCCATCCCACTTACCCTTATTAACATTACAAAAATTTTTTTTAAATTACTCTCTTTTCTGGATGCTGTACACTAACTACCCATGGGCTTTCAAGACCAGCCTCCCTAAAGAATGTTATTCATCCCTGACAAGTGTCACAGAGAAATGTTCTCTTTCCAGATGCTATAGGAAGGGTCAAGGATCTTTGTCTCACTTTTCTTTTTGTTTTGTCTTGAAAGGAAATAGTTTTTTACAATACTCAACAGCCAGGAGAATATTTTCAAAGCCATTCATCAGCCAGGTTATCTGCACTGGCAGTATGCAGAGCTTTACTTTTTCTGAGGTCAGAAATGATCAGCCTTGCCTTTCAGAGAGAAAACTGCCACATAGAGGAGATGCGCCCTACACCGCACACACTAAGGGCTGAGACAGAACTCTTCATAATGAAAGTTCAAGGCTCTATATGCCTAAGCAAAACAACCAGTCCCACCTCCCTAAGGCAAAGTATTGCTTTCGTCACTCTTTTGAGTTTGTTGGTTCTACATAACTCATCCAGTTAAACTTGTATCATAATTCTTTTTCTGAACAAAATCACACATTCAAAACATGACAGCTCATGCAATGGTTGTTGATCCTATATTGTTCTGTATTCTTAAAACTGCTCACCTTCTTAAAGACAGGCTCTTCTAAGTTTCTTAAGGACAAGTTGGACAGCCACTCCACAAAGCTCTCTGGAAGGCCTCCAATGTGCCAGGCACTGTGCTACCTGTTGGGGATTTAGAAATCCAGAGACCTAGCTCTGGCCCCTAGAGCCTCTGAGTTCAGCAGTCACAGAATCAGATGAGATCCTCTTTCTAGGGATGATTAGAAGGACCACTTTGCAATCCCCATGCTTCACTCATTATATCTGCGTTTATTTGTTCATTCCCATAGCCTACAGGACAGAAGCCACTCTGGGAGTTGCAGTTTCCGACTCAAACATCAACTGCATTGAGCAGACCACAGAGTGGAGCGCCTGTTCCCGGAGCTGCGGCATGGGCCTTTCCGCGCGTGTCACCAACAGGAACGCAGAGTGTGAGATGGTGAAGCAGACTCGGCTCTGCATGGTGCGGCCCTGTGAACCAGAGCACAAGCAGCCAGCAGATAAGGTAGGAGCCTGGAGGAAGCCGCCCATCACAGAGAGGGGGGACTCGTCTCCCTGGGGCCTGGGCCTTAGCAGGTCACTGTACACTGGTTGACTCACAGGTCAGCTCAAATGGGAGTTAACCCCAGAGAAAAGACACAAAAGTTCCTGACATGAGTGAGTTTCCCTTATTTATTTTTTTTCTTTACTGCATTGAAACTTCCCAGGCACCTCACAGCAGGTCCTCAGGTAAAGAGGGCAGGGCTAGACAGCTATAGCAATGTTCCCAGTTGAAAATGGCCTGGCAAATCTCATTCTGTTCCTGGAAGAAAATGCTAGTCAGTTGTCAAGCATAGGTGATTGTAGAGAGGTCATTGCTGACCTCAGTTTCCTTTACCCCTTAGGTTCAGTATGTAGGAAGCAACAGAGTAGGGACCATATCTGCCTTACTCGCCACTCAGTCTCCAGCTTCCTACCTGGTACAGATTGTGTGCTTGATAAACAACTGTTGATGAATTATGAATGGGTGTCTGGGAATTTTCAGTGTTTTAAAAAGCCTAATGGGAATAGTACATTTGCCAGCATAAGGTGGCATGTGCCAAATAAAATAGCATTTTCTTTACTTTTCTGCTGGAATTATGTCAACTCAGTGTGTTAAAACTGAGTATAAAGCATGCAGATCAGAAGCTCTGATTGGTTCCCAATGACATCACAGGCCTTGGTACCAGATCAGATAAATGCAATACCCAAACTGAACTATTATGTGGACACTTGTACAAACCTAAGACAAAAATAAAACAGTCCCTAGTAATGGAAGGTCTACATATCTCTACACTGAGGTAATATCCTCTAATATACTTAAGGGTGCAACTCTGGAGCCAGACAGCCTGGCTTTAAATCCTGGCTTCCCATATGAACTAGCTGTGGGATCTTGAGCAATTTTCTTAACCTCTAAGCCTCAGTTCCTTCCTGAATATAATATGGCTGGTGACAGTACCTGCCTCAAACTTGTCATGAGGATTAAATAGAATCAATAGGCAAAATGCAGGGCAAGTATTACTCTGTTAACATTAGGCATTGTTCCTTGACCTTAGAGGTTATTTCTATGTATTGGTAAAAGTAAAAGAATCCCTAGTGTTTTCCTTAATTATATGGCTGCTTAGGTATATGCTTTTTTGAGGTCCATCCTAACGTTATGTTGCTTTCATCAGTTTAGAAAGAACACCACGAAACACCTTACCCTAAAATTATATGCTTAAAGTCACTCCTCCCCACACTAAGGAGAATTCTAACACACATGTAACTTAGTCATGCAGGTCTCGCTGTCTCTCTGTACCTCTCTCTGTCACTCCCTGCCTGTCTCTTTCACACACACACACACCCGTACAGAGATGTTGCTGAGGAGTGATGCACCTTTCTGTGGATGTTGGTAAGAATATATGCTAAACATTAAACATGAAAAAGGAAGAAACAAAACCCTAAAATATTGTCAAGGACACAGTAATTCTTTATTAAATAAGGCTTTTCTGTGTCATGCCTCTAAAATTTTGCTTTTTCTATTGTTTCTTTTACCAAAATTTATATTTTGTCTTGTAGCTTGCACCCAGTTAATATTGGGAGATACTACAATTACAATATTTATTTATGGTTTATATATACATACATACATGGTATATGTGTATTTCATAGGGATTCCAGAACTTTATTTGGAATCTAGAGAAATTCTAGCATAATATATCATCAGTTCCCTGTCACCAAGAGATTCTTAAATGTGAGACAGTGCTTCTCAAAATGTGGTCCCCAGACCAGCAGTAGAGAGTTTCTAAGAGCTTGTTGAAAATGCAGATTATTGGGGCCCACAGCAGACCTACTGAATCAGAAACTCTGGGTAGAAGGCCCAACAATGTGTGTTTTGGCAAACCCTGTAGGTGATTTAGCAAACCCTGTGATTTCCCAAACACAGTGAAGTTTGAGAGCCACTGATTTAAGAGAATTCCAAGTCTCATCACTCCACAGGCTGTAGAGCTATGCCTAGGAAGGTGAAGAGAAGTAGAAAACTATGGTAAATTAATAGGTGAAGAGATCTCAGTGGGAAATGAACATATAGTCAATGTCTGGCTGAATTATCAACATGAGGGGTCCTCATCAACCATCACTAATAGAATAAATAAATTCACCACTTACCCTGCCTTCATAGTAAATAACGTTAAATCCCATTGTCTTAGACTTTCCCCAGGTGATAGTATAATAGAAGGGCTTTGCAACAGATAAATTCAGTTACTAGATGTTTTCTGATCATCTGAGCCCTTTGAGACTGCATTTACTCAGCTATAAGACTTGGCCAATTGTTCCTTATGTAAATAACTGTTCCTCGTAGGAGTGAATATTGATAGGTTTAAATGAGTTAAGGTCTGAAAAATATTTGAAACATTACTAGGCTTACAGTGATGCCAGATTTATTCCCTTTCCATTTATAACCCCTAAGAATGCATTTGGCTAAAAACGCCACCACAACTCATTCCAGTAAAATAGGAAATCTTTGAAAAAATAGGCTTCTTTGTCAGACCTGTGCTTTTCTCCTCATGCTTATCAAAGTCAAAAGATGGTTGTGGACGATTCCCCATTCTAGGCAGGAAGGAAAGTGAATGCAGGACTGTACCTGTATGAAGGGCAAAGGGTTTCTCCCGCACTTTATGTGTCATTGCCAGAACTTTCAAGGTCATCCCAAGTTACCAGATATTCTGGGGAAGCAAATGCTCTTAGCCAACCACCTCCCCAAACCAAACTAATTCTCCCTTAGCAACAAGAGAATGGATGTTGGATGGACACCTAGCAAGCTATTCCATACCCTTCAAATGGTCCCACGGAGGAACGGTAGCCATTCCAGGCTTCAGTCCTTTTCTTCTTTCTCAGAAAGGAAAGAAGTGTCTCCGCACCATGAAGTCGGTGAAAGCCACCCACCTGCAGTTCAAGAACTGCACGAGCCTGCACGCCTACAGGCCCAGGTTCTGCGGGGTCTGCAGCGACGGCCGGTGCTGCACCCCACACAACACCAAAACCATCCAGGTGGAGTTCCGGTGCTCCCCGGGGCAGGTCATCAAGAAGCCGGTGATGGTCATCGGGACCTGCACGTGCCACAGCAACTGTCCCCATGACAATGAGGCCTTCCTCCAAGAGCTAAAGCCGAACACCAGCAGAGGGGGAATGTGACGAGCACCCTGAGAGGCACACTTAACAGAGGCAAACTGTAACTGTCCCCCATCGAACAAAGAGAAGAAAATAATTCAGAATTATTTCACCCCTGAGTCCTGTGTATTTTCTGTGGCCCTATGAGGTCAGTTATATCTATCTTTTTTTTTTTGAATGAAAGATGTGATTAACTGTAAACTTGGAATCAAGGCAAGCTCAGGATAGTACTTAGGGGTGACATTTTCTGTGGGGTTTACCACACATGAAGATTTCTGTAAAGTTAAGAAGTCAGATATATGTTTTATTGTGTAGACTGTATCACATTATACTTGTCTTATTTGTTTAAACATTAGTGCAATTTCAAGAAAATGTCACTGTAATGAATGACGCAGTGAAGTCCAGGGTTATACTGAATATGTCATCGTTACGACATTTCACCCTGTATCGGCATTTGACTTGAGGGTCTCTGTTGAGCTCTTTTTTTGAGTAGCTCAGGTTAACTTACAGGTCCAAGATCCAAGGAAAAATATAACTCTTCAACTTGAAATCCAGAGACTATTAGTTTTCTGTTTAGATGTACACTAGGAAGCAAATTATATCTAGTAATGGAATGTTTGTTGATTAAGTAGGCTGGTGACATAAACTTGCTCCATTGCAGACGACTTGACTCCTTTCCAAGAGAAAGAAGCTAAACAGACCACTCTTCCTAATACAGAGATGACCAGTCCCTACCAGCTCCCATCCATGTGTATGTACTGGAGGCTACTGGGACTCATGAATTTTTTTAATTCAAAAGAAGCAGAGCATATCAGCAGAGAACCTCTCATTTGACTATGAGGAGTAAACTGAGGCCCAAAGTACCTGACTTCAACCCTTGATGACTTTCAAATGTGTAGTAGAATTTTTTAAAAGAAGAACAAACTTGACATGACTGTGGTGGTCAGACACCACAAATTTTATGGGAGTTTAGAATTATTGTGGACATGCCCAAAACTTATCCTTGGGCTCTAGTTATGCAAATTCACAAGCAAGATATATATGTATACATACAAGTATCTAATTTGTCAGGCCGTAAGATAGGCTGCAAACTTAAATTCTTCTAATGTCACCATATGTGTTCAGCTTTTCTCCTTTCAAGTATTTATATAAATTATACATTTTTTAAAATATTCTTTTTACTTTCTGCATTTGTCAGATATCACTAAATAAACATGATCTTATCAATGTGTGGCTCTGCTATTTTGTGCTTTCAAGATGTTTGTTGAAAATACGAATATAAAAGAATTAGAATTTATTATTTCAATCAGACACCAAGCAATAGCATCTACTGAAAGCCAACCAGGTATTTTAGGTGAGCTTACAATTTTTGTCAGAAAGAAAGACTTCAAAAGGCAGCTCTCACTGAGTTAGGTGATCACTATTGCCAGGGCCTCAAATACTCTCAACATTGTTTACTCAAACCAACATCTCAAGCCCTGATATTTTCTTATGGACAACCTGCAAGACACATCTACAGATTAAAATTGAACTTGTTATACCAAGCAAAATGTACCTCCCTGGATTCCTTATCTAGTCAAAGGGCTCTCCACCCACCCAGTTACTCAGATTAAACCACCAACATTATCATGATCAGCATGCTATGCTCTGTGCCCAGAAAAGCATATTTCTAGTGAGAATGCAGGGCTGTCATCTGGGCCATGAGAGGGTCAGAGTTCATATAACCTTCATGTTTTATCATTCCTGGCTGATGGAGTAGGTCTATAGTTCTTCCATAATTTAAAAAACACGTTTCTTTATTCCCAACTTCACCACCGCTATCTGTAGCCCCCTTCCCTTTAGGTAGCTTCTCTGTGTCCTGTCAGATAGATGGGAAAGCCCACCTGACTTTCAGAAATTTATTCAAAGGAAATTATCCTGGGCAGCTAGCACTGACTGCACACTTACTTTGTAGTGAGCACTTTACCTTCATTATGCTGTTTATTTTGCCAGTAGCCCCACGAAGCAAGCATTCCTCCCCATTTTGTGTGAGGAAACTTTTAGGAATTCAAGAATAAATGGTTAGAAGAAACCAGTGGATTCAGAGCTCAAACCAAAGTCCTTTTGCCTCTTTAAGCTATCACATGAATCCGTGCAAAGATTATCTATCTGCAAGGCTGTTCAGTCCAATGTTGTCCATGATGGCAAAAATGGGAACATAAGTTCAACAACACAGATTTGGCTAGATCAATCCTAGTCCATCCATTATGATGAAGAACAAAGCACCTTTAAAATAAAAAATATAAGAAAATATTTACCCCCCCCCCAAAAGATGTAGAACTATGAAAAGAGTGATTTGTTTTTGGTTAAAAGTATTCTGCAAACACAAATGTAAAGAGAATTAGGAGAGAATGCACAACAAAATATTAGTGATATGTCAAGTTGGGTGCATTTTTTCTTTTTTGTGTGATTTTTTTTTAGCTAACTTCTTTTAACTGATAACATACTACCTTCATAACCAGAAAAAAAAAGGTAAGGCTGAATTCTGATATTCCTTCAAGCAAAGTTCCCCTCGTTTCTACTCATTCATGCTGAGTTGGCTGCCCCTTCCAGCATCCTTGACATTTATTAATTCGTTCATTTTGTTCATTCAAAAAATACTTCCTAACTGCTTCTGGGTGCCCAGTGTTGTTAAGTTCTGGGAATGGAGCCATGAATAAAACAAACAAGTTATCTCTTCTTCCTGGAATTTATATTGTTGGCAAAGACAGTCAAAAAGCAGTAAATAATCAAAGAAGACAAATATCAAATAATGATAAATTAACCCTATGAAGGTCATCAAAACCTTCTGGGTGGCTAATTTAGCTGGAAGGTGGTCAAGGAAGTTCACATTTCATCTTCAGTCTGAATGACTGAAGATTAGGAGAAAGAATTGCCTGGCAGAGGTAAGAGCAGGTGCAAAAAACATAGTTTAGGGAATAAACCTGGAAAAAGGTTTCAGGAAAAAGACCTGTGTGACTGGAGCAGCATGTGAGGGGAGATGGGAGATGATGCAATTGCAGGGACTTCCACGTGTAGAACTTGCTTCTATAATCACAGTGTTTTGCATCTCTCTTTAAATCCCATTACATTAAGCATCTTGAGACTATCATCTTAGTCTTTTTTGTATCTTCCCCAGTACCTGGCACACAGTAGGACCTCACTATATACTTGTTGAAGAAATGGATGGATGAGTGAATGGATGAACTGTGCTTGACAAAAGATAAAATATTTTTGAAATTAATGTTAGGCTTTTAAACTATCATTTGCATCATCACCATCACTTGGAGAGTGATTCCCCACTCCCTAATATACACAGACGCACACGCATACATTCCAGAAATGATGAAGGCAGTTGAAGAAATGTGACCTGATCTACAAATATTTGGTAAGCCCTTAACATTCTAGTAATACAGTAAGGAAAGCAACATTTACTAAGCAGAATATAGGGTTACAGAGAAAGCAGGCTTGGGAATTCAAGTCTGGTTTTGAATATCAGACCTACTCTTTCCCAGCTGTAGGATATTAGATAATTTGCACACATGTTCTGAGCCTCAGTTTCCACACCTGTATGATGAGACCATAATATTGATAGAGTGATCAGCTGCCCTCATTTGTCCTAGACTGAGTGGGTTGCTAGAACTCGAGACTTTTCAGTTGTAAAATCAGGACAGTCCTGGGCAATATGCGATGAGTTGGTCACTCTATCAATATGACCATATATTGTTGTAACGTAATATGTACTCATAAGCTCCTGACTGTGCCAGGCACATGGTATGCTGGCCAATGACAGCTGTTCACATAATAAGCATCCAGTAGGGCCAAGCACTTTACTGTATGCATGTCAGGTTTAGAGGAAGACAGTATTGACCTCATTTTTACAGGAAAAGACAAAGAGACTAAAAGAAGCTAATGACCTATTAAGGACATAGTGACTGAAGGAGCTGGGATTCAAACTCAGGATCTGTTGAGCTGAAAGTCAAAGCTCTTTCCTTTCTGCAGGGCCGCAGCCACTGAGGCCAAGTATATTTTCAGCAACCAAAACAATTCCAACCATTTTCATTTTTGTGCTATTTTCCCAAACGATAAATGTTCTCTTTTAGAAACAGCATTGCAAAGTAGTGAGATTGTTGAGATCATGCTGTGAATATGTATTTTGAAAGCACTTAATTGCTGCTCAGCGATAAGACCTACTTCATTGAAAATACTTGGGGAATTTTCTTTACTTTTACTGAATAAAGATTCAGTCCAAGAATGGGGCAAGGACATCATTACACAAGGAAATAACTTGTCATATCCATATCTGTGCTTGATGAGATTATCAATGAAGATTTTGATAGAGAATTCCAGGCAACATTAGATTTCTCTCCCAGTTTCTTCCTTATAGGTACACATTGTCATGCTTCTGAATGGGTTTCACTCCAAAATGCTCAGTATCATAAGTCAAATCATCAAAACAGTATGTCCTTTTGGCTGTGTGCTATCGAGCTTACTTTGAAGATACATTATTGTTGGAAATGTATTCATCTTAACCACACTGCATGGTTCTTGAAGGCAATGCTATGCTGCCTTGACCACAGAGGGTTCACCAAATTCAATTACCACTTCAATAACACTGCTGCCACTTGCTGAACTCTGAATAATGAATTCTCTGTGGCCATCTATCTGAGGACTGTGAATTACTGTTACATTAAGCCAGCTATTCCGAGGAAAATCAGGAGATGCAAAGGGAAGGATTGCAATGTTGTACCATTCTTCCTGAAGGATGTGTATCTTTCTTCTTAGACAAGAAAATGAAGGTCTGAATTTCAGCCCAGGGAGTTCTATAAAAGAATATATAGTTCCATTCAAATGGCAGAGTTTCACAGAAAGAACAACCTACCAGTTCTACTGGAGGGAGCCTGGAAATAAATGTTTTATAATCCAAGAAGAGGATGTTGCTTGGACTTATATTTTATTAGCAAAATCTAAGATGCAGGCTCTGCTTGTAGCATAGATTCAGAAGTCTGGAAGAGGTTTCAAAGTTCTTAGTGTGGGTTACATAAGGGTCAATATTCTCCATGCTGACCCAGATTTATTCTGCTGAAGCAACACCACCACAAGCTCTTTGGAGGACCTTGGCTGAGGAGATCCCAATAAATGCAGGTTCTAGTGCCTCTGAAAGATCAGAATGAGCATATTTCCTGATTCTTTGCAGAGCATCTCAGCCCCCAGGAGAAAGGATAAATACTGCATGCATCCTGTTGAGTGAGGGTGTCCTGTCATCTCCCTAGACTCCAAATCTTTGTTGAAGAATTTAAGTTCACCTAGTGTATCACAGAGAAGGGACATAGTGGATCTCTGGCAACTTGCTGCACTGATGGACAGTGACTGCATTGGAGTATGAGTGGGGACTTGATAATATGGGTAAATGTAGTAACCACATTGTTTTTTCATGTGAAACCTTCATAAGAGTGTATATCAATCATACCTTAATAAAAAATTTTTTTAAAAAGAATTTAAGTTCACCTTCTCTAAGAAGACTTCCTCACTGGCACCCTTTAGCCCACAGTAGAACTGACCACTCCCTCCTTCGTGCCTAACTGCTCCATGTAATAGTCACAGCATAGTACCTAAAACATCCTACCTCTTTTATTATATTTCTTCTTTTATTTCTTCTTTTATTATAATGAACATTCTAAAGGCTGAACTCATTGCAACAGAAGCACTTCTGTTTTTGGATTAGAAAATAACTACCATAGCCTTCAGATTTATTCTGATCTCTCTAGGCACTGTGATGCTGAAATAAGCAATGGAAATATTAATTAAAACTGTATCTATCAAACTGGTAGAGGTGTGAGAAAGTCAACCAGGAAACCAGCTATTAAAACTATACCCCACCAATCAATGAATTTGATTATTTTTATGGGTCCATTTGCTTTGTCAGGATATTCAAATAAGGTATCAGGGTGAAATCTATAAATACAAAGCTTTGTAGACAGATTCATTGAATTGGTCAGACCATTTCCATGGGTCATTATTCTAACAACTTGTTTGTAACCTAAGTTACTAAATAGTTAATGCTCATTTGATATATTAAAAACAACTCATCCATTTGGTGGAGCCTAACTGACATTTTTTAAATCAACTTGTACTATACATATACCCAAGAAAAAATGTATCAAAATATAATACTTTAACTCAATCAAAGCTTGGAATTATCAAAGATCTGACCACACACCTTTTGTCATAATTGTTTGGTCATCACAGATAAATTCTTACAACCTTATACACAGATTCTCTAACAAAAGAGTTGAACTCATCCACATTAGTGGGGTTCACACAATACAAATTGCTCAAATGTGGAACAAAAATAAAGTCCAAGTATTATTTCCTATGACTCGCCTTAACAACATAGTCTTATCTTTCAGTAAGCATCTTGTTCCCCAAAAACTTTGTATTGTTTTATACATTTCCTCAATCCTATTTAGTTAGCTGCATTTGTAAGACCCCCAAATCTCTAAGTTGCACACACCTTTATTTTCCACTGTTTTTCTACTATTCTTTTAGTTCTGTGTCTTTCTCTTCTTTGACGAATAGCTTTGAATGTCCAGAGAAGGTATTTCATTGAATTTTGAGGAGGAAAAAAATGGCATTATTTGACCTGGGTGTTCCATGAACTCTGCAGTCTCACTCTGAAAAATAGAGAAATAACCAAGACATCCTGATTTTTGCTACCACCCTCAACTCTATCCTGGCTTGCTGGGTGCATGTAACATTTTGTACATGGGCAGTAAGCCCAGAGACAAATGTGTTTTTATTGGTTATCTACAGTTTTTATAGGAACTTGGCCAAATTTTAAATTACTCGGGATTTGTGTCTTCTACAGAATAAAACCTGTTTACATGCTCTTGGCTACTTCAGATTCCTGTTAGTTATATGATTTGGTTTTAAAAGGTGGTTGATAAAGGGTGGTTTTAAAGGTGAATTGATTGCAATTTATAAAGAACCACAAGGAATGATGTTAAAAGGGTGTTGCTTTGTTGCCAAGTTTCTATGTTTGCATTTCTGTCTTCTCTCTCTCCAACTTATCAATTTCTTGTTTTCTTTTCTTCAAAAGATTGTGGGGAGGTGCAGGCACTCCCCAATCCATTGGTCCACTGGCATGCCATTGAGTTGGAAAATTTGTCCTGTGTGTTCACTGATGACCTCTTTTCTAGGCCAAACCATCGAACTGCCTTTATCAAGTTGAGGTAACCATCTTTGAGATCATCCCTAAGCTTAAAGAGGTAGAAAGAAAACATAGGAGAAATCTCTAGATAAGCATAACAAAGGAAGAACCTTTATCCATTAATAGTAGTGTCCACTGAGCAGCCTCACGCTCACTCTGAAATTATCACAGTTGTTATTATGGGTCGTAGATAACACCTTACGGGCTGTATTTTACTCTCTTCACTCCTCTACAAAACGTCAAACAATAACTCTGCACAAAATGGGTACTCAATAAATGTTGGATAAAAATATTAAACGATAAATTGATTAAAGGATGGTAGGAGAGAAAAGACGGATGGGTAAAGGTATTAGCTGATGAACAGATAAACAAATGAAAGCTAACATATTATAACTATCATTCCCTGACCCTTTAAATAGAAGTTTCACCATTGCAAAACTGATGCTAGAAGTCTGGAAAGTTCCATAACAGACTATCTCAAGAGTTTGTCCACAGTTCAGACCACTATTCCATGCCCCTTTTCACAGGAATTGGCAACCCCCCTTTTAGTCCTGTGCCTCAGTTAGCATTGTTTCTATTGACTCTTGTACCTAGCTTTAACCTGACCCATTTTTGATGTATGTCCTCCAACCGTGCTCTCCCTAAATTCACCCTTTCCATCTTTTTTATCCTGGCTGGCTAGGTTGACCCACTACCTCCCAAACTATCCTCAAATTTAGGAATTGGATTGTTTACTTGAGCTGTTAGACTTGTGTAAAACCAGCATAATTTTTATATTGTTGATTCCCTTTGTCCTTGCCCAAATAACAAAGAACTCTAACTCCACTGTGTATTAGAGGTTTTTCTTCACCATCATACCTCCAATTTTGATCAGAATTAAGGCTACAGTGGCTTAAGGAAGGTAGTACTCTCCAACTGTAGCAGAAAAATGTGAGTAAAAGTAATTTGTAAATTCTAAATTCCCATTTGTAGTAAGTTACTATTAGAGGTCATTAGCTATCTATAAGTTCCAAGGCATTTGAATATAAATTCTTTTTCATCATCCAGATGTTTGATATTTGAAGAAGCCCATTTGGCATTCTAGTCCCAACACCGAATGATTAACAGAGCAATAAGCAGGAAGAGTCAGTGCCTGTCATCTTGTAGACATTTTCCCTATAAAGCTTAAGTACCCTTGCTGTGCTGGAAACCAGCAGGAAATATTTAGCTAGGTTTTAAAAAACTTGGCCAGATGTAAAAATGGTCAAGCAATGTGAGTCATTTAGCTGAAAAAATAAATGACCACTGGCAGACAACTCAATTACCTTGGTTTTGGATATGTTCTGTGCTTTGCAGATTATATGGAATATTTTAGAGTGTTACAAGTATTCTTTATGGTCTTTAGAAGGTGAAGTGTTCCACGGACAATACCTCTTTCTCTCCTGATTCAATTTAACAAGACAATATTTACTAAGCAACCAGTACATACAAGGTTATTCTCATGAAGGCAACATGCCCCATGATTTTGATGCTTGGAAACCCCCAGGCTTAATTCCATGAAGACATGTTATATCAGTGTATGAGGATTAACTACAAACATTTACCGAGCACTCAAAGAAGTTGATTTTAATTTTTCTCCAGCCTGGAAAGAACTTCTCTGTTACTATTACCAGAGTCTGGATCTCTGACCTGCTGTAATATTTGTAATAGTTTCATTTGGTAATCTACTGTGGGGTGAGGGGTAAAACAGGGGAAATTTGCTGTCCCAATTATATCACCACAAGAGGGCTGAGAAACATACCTTCTCTTCCCTGAGAACCACCTTGCCTTTCTTCCTCATGCCAAATATCTACTGGACTATGATGGGAGCATATAAAGCGATAGACAGATAGAGTAGATCTCAAAACAACAGTACAGGGTAATGGAAGGAGAGGTTAACTTATTACTTTGTGCCTTATTCAGTGAAGGAAATTCTTGAAGGAAGCATACTCCAAATGAACTCTCTGTATTTCCTTAATCTTCCTTAATTTTTGTCATACAACTGTCTTTCAAGTCCCACACATCAATATCCAATCTGATCTCTCAAATAACTCTACCTTTTCCAGATTAAGTCCCTCCACCTCTACTTAACTTTCACAAACTCAAGTGCCTGAGGCATTAGCTCAAGGCTAATGGAGGTTCTACTCAGTCCTGTTTGAATTATGAGGACAGGGTTAGATCAGAGTCTTGTGAATGAGGCAGAAAATGAATGTTCTCAGTTGCCTCTTTTGTCAAGAGATTCAACTGATATCCTCAAGAGTTTACCTAAGGAGGGAGAGTAACTCAGGGCAAGGATTAATTTTCCTCAAAGCAAAACAACCACCCCCAAAATGATGTATTCTTATACATGAAAAATGGTATATCTCCTTTCAGCATGATTTTGACCTCACCCTTTGTGGAAACAATGACCCTAGAATTATTGAGGAAGGAGCCTTTGACTTTCTTATGTCTGATGTATACTCCTCCACCTTAATGGGGTAGCTCCAGTTCTAATTAGGTTGACTTCCCTTCCAAATTATCCTTACACCCATTATCTCATTCAATGCTCATAACTGCTCACTGAGATATTCATTTTTCTGCCCATTTTAGTTGTTAAGATCCCTTAGAGTTCTAGTGCTTGCACAGTTTAGTTAATGATTCTGGCATTTGAAAGAAAAATGTGCACTCTGTAAGCTCAAAAGAAATAACTTATAAGTTCATTTGAACCACCAGTCATGTTTCCCACAAACGACGTAAGCCTTTAATTGCCTAACTTTTCCAAAGGAATAGTAAAGCATCCTGCTGGTTTTGTGGCTTTCAGCCTTTTCTAGAAAACTCTCAGGCAGTATCCACTCGCAAATTTGGAGAAGATAATCTTCACCAAATGAACATTACCCCATCATTATACACTGGGGGTATGCCTTCTTCTTGGTATTGCAAAGCATAGCAAAGTATGTTATACAAGACAGTCTTGGAGACTTTATAAATCATAACGCACTTTTCAGATGACAGACCTACCCAAGAAAAATGAAGACATGAGGGTGAGATTTCTGTTCTTTCTAAATAGTGCTTCATTCCAATTTATGCTCAATATCAGAGAAGGATAACTGATGTTATTTGGATGAGCTCATTTAAACATGTCAAACCCTTTTCCTAAAGATTAATTAGAATATGTCAACTATGTTGGTGGCAAAACTGTCTTGCTTTAAATCTTCAAGAAGTAATATACAAAGCAGGATTACAATGGTTCAATCTTTAGAATGACATGCATAAGATCAATATTTCAAGCTCCTTTGGGAGTTATAGCTCAACATGCAGCTTGCGAATTGTCATAATGACCTCAGCCAGCCCCTCCTGTCCAGTGGGGAAATGGGATTAGTCAGCCTTCAAGGAGGGATTCAAAGACTAGGCAGTTCACAGGGGCTGTGGACAGGCTGATGGTTTTCTAGAAGACAAATGTCAGATGTACAATTTTCCTAGATGCCATGCCATAATCAGTTCCAGCTGCTCCAAACTCCAAGAGCCAAACTCTGTCATTGGAAACGTTTTAGGGACAGCAACACAGGAGTATGTTCGGACAATTCTAAAGGACATCTCACTATTCAAACAGTCACAACAGCAGGACTTCTAAACATTCTGTACAGATAGGGACCTCAAAATTTCCTCTGGGAGATCTTAACTTGTATCTCACTTAATGAAAGCAGTTCTTATTGTTGGATCTCTCTAGGCTTATCGTCAATGTTTTAATTTCTGAATTTCTTAACTTAAAAAAAAACTGAGGTTCTCTTTTGCAGTTTGGACAGTTTAAGGTTTCCACCATTTCTCCAGCTGTTTTGAAACTCCAGCTCTACTTAAAGAGGCTTTAAGGATCATCTGAGGAAGATATGGTTTAGCATTTCCCAACATCATTTTTCAACTAGGAATTATTTTGCTCACCAGAGAATGTTTGGTAATAGTTGAAGATATTTTTTATCCTAACAACTGGGGGGCAGCTACTGGCATCCAGTGGGCAGATGCCAGGGTTACTTCTAAACATTTCACAATGCACAGGACAGATCTCACAATGAGGAATTAATTATCTAGCCCAAAATGTCAATAATGCCACTGTTAAGCTTTACACCAGCATAATGACAAAAGCCTAAGTTTAATCAATGGCAAAAAAACTCAGATTTACCCACAGATTAAAAACTCCTTCATACCATGTTTCAGAAGGCAAAGAAAAAGGCAGGCCAATTATCCCAATGTCAGCTAACAAGAAATCTGTGAATGGATGTATTGCAAACATCACTTTGTGACAAGATCAGGCAAGCCAAAAAAATACATGTGGCCTTACAGTTTGGCCATTAGAACACAATTTGGGACAGTAAATTACATGGATAACTTGAAGAAAATAACTGATACCCAAACAGATTTCCCTCTTCTGGCATATTTTATCTGACTTTAAAACTCTCAAGTCCCCACAGTGCTAACTGCCAGAAAAACTGGAAGACGAGTTAAGATAAACATCAGCTGTGAGTTGTTCTTAAGCCACAGTCAAAGAAAGATCTTGAAATATATGTTTCATTCATTTTCTCTCTGTTTCTCCCCATGTGAGAAACATGGCATGCACAACTGGCGCCTATATTACCCTTTGGCCAATACTTTATGCCAGTTGCCTTAGCAACTGTCAATATTTGTCTGGTATGTCACAGTCCCAGTTGGCTGATGTCTGGTTCAAAGTATTTCTTGTAAAGTTTAGGAAAGAGAGACACCCAGTGGTCTAAAATTAACTGTGCTGCTGAGAACCCATCTCCTGCTTCGTTTTATTTTCACTTGAGAAATGTTTATTAACTTTAAATCTGATCTTCTGTTAATGATCAACAATCCCCAGAGTTAAAATTATGGGAGACAGAGAGGAACAGGGTTTGGGAAACTTGCTTTTTCTGTAAAGGACCGAACAATAAATACTTCAGGCTTTGTGGGCCATATGGTCTGTGTTGCAATTCTAACTCTGCTGTTACAGCATGAAGGCAGCCTTAGACAATACATAAACAGACGAGCATATCTGTAATACATAACATTTTATTTACAAAAGCAGGCAGCCGACCAGATTTAGCTCGCAGACAAGAGATTGCCAACCCCTGTTAAAGAAGATACAATCTATATGCTTTTTCAGTCTACACATGCAGCCACTCCCTCCCCACCCAAGAATTAAAAGACAGTTAGATGAATTACTGCAAAACGAAACAGTATCTACATTCAGTCAATAACATTTGTACAATGATTTATTGTTTGCGTACTGTGTTCTGGTCACTGTTCTAAGTCCCAGGTTAACAATAAGGTATGAGACAGTTAAAACTCTGTCATTGTGGAGCTTATATTTACAGTCAATAACATAATGTATAAAATAAAATATCTTGGAAGTCGAATAATACCAAGTGCTATGTAGAAAATGTCAAGGGTTATCAGGACAGGAAATATTCAGGTCAAGAAAATGTTGAAGATAGAATTGTATTCCTCAGAAACATATACCGAATGGCTACCCCCTGCTTTCTGTGAATGTTACCTTTTTTGGAAACAGGCTTTGTAGATGGATTCAAGTTAAGATAAGGTCACTGGGTCAGGCCTTTATTCAATGTGACTGCTGTCCTGATGAGGAGATGAAATGCCAAATAAAGACAGAGACACACCAGGAGAACCCCAACTTTTGCCAGAGGATGAGACCAGAAAGATGCAGCTGCAAGCCACAGATGGTTGGCCACCCCTAGAGGCAGCGGCGAGGAAGGGCTGGGCCCAGAGTCTCAGAGGGACAGGGCCCTGATGACGACTTGATTTCAGACACCTACCCCCCCAGGCCTGCAAAGAAATAGGTTTTTATTGTTTTAAGCCACACAATTTGTGGTACATTTTACCACAGCCCTAGGACACGAACACAGGAAGGGAGGGAATTGCCATTGGAAACGGGGTGGTGAGGAAGAGCTTCAGTGAGAAGGTGAAGGAGAGAGCCTCAGGGACAACCGTGCAGAAGTCGTCCAAGCAGAGGACACAGCAAAGGCCCAGGCGGGCGAGGTCGCAGGGCACCCTGCACCTGCAAGTGGGCAGTGAGACGAAAAGGAGGTGATACCCACAGCGAGGTAAGGCCAGCAGGACAAGAGCAACCTGTGGGTCTCCGCATGGGGCTTGGATTTTACCCCTGAGTGAGATATGACGTTAGAGGGTCTTGAACAGGAGAGTGGCATATAATCACTTGTTTGTGAAAAGGATTGCCCTGGCTGCTCTGCTGAGACTGTATCCTACTGGAAGCAAAGATGGAAGTAGAAAGGCCTGTTAATGAAGATACTGCAATGATCCAGGTGAGAGGTACACACAGAGTAGTGGAGGTGGTGAGAATTATAGGATGTGCTGTTAGATCGAAGAGGATCTGATGAGATACCGGATATGAGATGGGAGAGAAAGTGAGGGTCAAAGATTATATCAAGGTTTTTGATCCTGCAAACTGTAGTTCAAATGTTAAGTAAGCAAGACTGGGGTAGGAGGAAATTGTTTGCAGGGCAGAATGTCAAAAATTCCCTTTGGATGTGTTGTGACTGGGAGGCCCTTAGATAAGTAGACATTTGAATATATGAGCCTAGAGTTCAGGGGGAAATTCTAGGATAAAGACTTAAATGTAGGGATAATCAGTCATAAATGGTGTTCAAAGGCATGAGACCAGATGAGATTAACAAGAGAATGGGTAGAGGAGTTAGAGAAGAGGGGTCAAGCGACTGAGCCCAAGGGCACTGCAACCCTCGCTAATTGGAAAGATGAGGAGGAACTAAGTAAGAAAATTAAGAAGAAGCTGCTAGAACGATAAGGGGAGAAACAGAATGTAAGATGCTGGAAGACAAGTGAAGAAAGAAAGATGTGCAAACATGTGTTAAATACTAGTAGCATAAGTATAATGAGAACTGAGAATGCTGGATTTAGCCGGATTTATTGATATAGAGGTTGAAAGGGTATCTCGCCGAGACCCTCCTTACCCAGAATGACTCAGGAGACACGGGCCCACGCAAGAGACTTTATTATCTGAAGAAGAGAGTGGCTGCCCCAGACGGGGGTGGGGAGAGAGAGAAAGAGGGCGAGGGCAGGGAGAGCAGGGGGACAGAGACAGAGGCAGAGAGAGAGAGAGAGCAGAGAGCAGCAGAGAGAGAGAGAGACAGAGAGAGAGAGAGAGGGTAGCAGAGAGACAGACAGAGAGAGAGAGAGCAGAGAGTGAGAGAGACAGAGAGAGAGAGAGAGGGCAGCAGTGGGGTGCCTTTTATTGTGGCGGATCCACTCAGCCTGTTGCTTTGGGGGAGGGTCGGGATGTTTAGAGATAAGGCAGGGTAAGCCCAGTCAAGCCCCAGGCAAGCCCAGGCATAATTCTCACCGGTTTATGTGCTTGGGACCATGGGGCAAATGGAGGATAAATCACTATATTCTTACAGAGGTCATAACTAGGGTGAACATATAATTCATCATCCAAGGCAAGACATTTTGAGACTGAAAAATTATTCCTGGAGACCAGGCAGAGGCCAGGACTGCCTCTACAAACTGAGATGTGCAGTCACCCTAGTCATGGCAATACTGACAAGAGCAGGTTCAAAGGTATGATGGGATGACTGGCTGAATGGATTGGGTTCAAGAGAGAATGGGTGGAGTTAAATTAGAGTGATTCCAGGTAACATGGCAAGAAGTTTGCAGTAAAAGAAAGTAAAGACAATGATATAGGGTAAAGGGGTTTTTGGTTTGGTTTGGTGTTTCGTATGGAGGATGTTATAGAATTTTTTGTGTGTTGAAGGGAATGACGTAAGCCAAGGGGAAAAAATTACCTGATTCAGGGATTGGATGGAAGAGAATTGCTGGAGCTATGAGATCTAAGGCAGAAACACAAGAATTGTTCTTTGATATGCATGTAGACATTTAATCCATATAACAGAAGGCATCAGAGAGAGTAAGCACAGATTCAGGTAGATGGGTAGATGGTGTGGTGGGAATTTGTGGAACTTCTCCTCTTATTGCTTAAAATTTCGCCTTCCGATGAGAGTGAGGAGTAGGGAATAAGAAGGAGGACGTGGAGGCATGATGGATCAGCGTGGCACAATAGGACAGTGGGGCAGCACTAAGACTGGATAGATAGGAGAAGGCACAATCTCTTGGCATGAGGGGTGTGGCTTACCCCACTCAAGGCAACCCACAAACATATGAGAAAGCAATAATTTTGGCAAATCTGAAATTGAAGTCATATTAGATAAAGGCAGAATGAATGTTGGCAAGACAAGTTTAGCAAGGCATAGATTCTGGTCTTGGCTCTAGCCTTTATTATCTATGTAACTTTGACCATGTTCTTTAATGTTTTGGGACCTCTAGACTCTCACACATAAAATGCAGGTCCTAATAACTTCCTCATCATTAAATGAGATAGGGTGTGTACAACATCAAATACTGTTTTCATTAAGACCTCCTGAATTTGAAATAGCACTTAATTCTGTTGCTTTAAAATAATAATAATGGTAATGTGCTAATAACTATTATAGTCATTATAAAGGAACAGAATTAGTCAATGTTTCAAATTTAGAAGAACTTATTGAAAACAGTATTTGATATCATGCTAATAACACCAAATTATGATTAATTCATAATCAAATTATGAAATTATATTATGTTATTATAAAATAGTAGTTACTATTGTTATTATGCTTCCAAAATATTAGGCCACTGTCTATAGGTTGAGTCTTCAATCCTAAATTCTAATTAATGCCAGAGAAATATGTGAGAAATGTTCATAAAGCATTGGCATTCTGTAAGAAAGCTACATTTCTAAAAAAACATATTTTTTTTCTATCCTTTTGAGGCCTGTATGAGGGAAATGACTGCCATTCCTACCAAGAAAAGTGTTCACATTTAAGTCAGAGGACTAAAGTAGATGACCTCTAAGAGTCCTTCCAACTCTAAGCTTCTACATTCAAGTCTACTCAGGTTTATTCAGATCAATGGCTTATCAGTTCTGCACAAATTACTCCCTGGATCCAGCATCCCTGTAGCTCAAAGTCACCAGATCCTTCTTGTCTGCAGATAAAATTGAAGTGACCTTTACATCTATAATCTGTTCTTGACCTCTAACTACAGGTGCAGAATCTTTCACACACACACACACACATGCGCACGCGCACATACACACACACACACACACACACACTCACACACATTCCAAATCCCTCCCTTGAGCATTTTGAGAATCCTACAAAATACATGTCCATGTATCCTCACATTCATTCTGTTAGCTACTGACACCATTTGAAAATTCTCTATATTCCTTCTGTCTGGCTATGATCTCCTAAAGTCAATACTTGTCCATAAAATACTTGAGATAGGTTTTCTGTTATCGTTGACAACAGCTCATCCTGAGAAAGCCACTATAATAGCCAAGGACACTCTCTGGAAGTTCCCAAAGTTGGTCAAGCTCAAAGTGTCAGGGAGGCATGGGTTCTGAGCAGAGGTAGGAAGAAGGGCCAAAATTGTTAATGCTGTGATTCAGTTATTCATTTGTTCAACATGAATTGAGCACCTGCTGCATACAGTAGTGGGGTTTAGTGGTTAAGTGTGAGGGCTTTGGTATCAGACATACTTGGGTCCAAATCCTACTGTGACACCTACAAGCTTATAATCTTGATCAAGTTCCTTATCTCTCTGAACCTCAGTTTACTTTTCTGTAAAATGAAAATCAGAGGGGCGGAGCCAAAATGGTGGCGTGAGTAGGACAGTGGGAATCTCCTCCCAAAAACATATATATTTTTGAAAATACAACAAATACAACTATCCCTAAAAGAGAGACCAGAAGACACAGGACAACAGCCAGACTACATCCACACCTGTGAGAACCCAGAGCCTGGTGAAAGGGGTAAGATACAAGCCACAGCAAAGTGGGACCCGAGGCCCCTCACCCCAGCTCCCAGCGGGGGAGGAGAGGAGTCGGAGCAGGAAGGGAGAGGGAGCCCAGGACTGCTAAACACTCAGCCCTACCCATCTGCACAAGAGTGCAAACACAGTACATGCGTGGAGTGCTGGAAAATAGGGAAACAGGACAGCAAGTCCTTTGAGTAGGTCCCAAAGCCAGAGCCCCTGTGACAAAGAAAAGCGAGTGCTTTTTGAAAGTCTTAAAGGGACAGGGACCCCACAGCTGGACGGAAGCATCCCGGGTCACAGTCCAGCAGCTGGAAATTCCAGGGAACTCCAGGCGCACTAACCCCCTGGGCAACAGCTCTGAGACCCCTCACGGAGGTAAACAGCTAAACAGCCCCCCATCCATTACCCCTCCGGGGCCCCGCCATAGCAGAGCAGCAGCCAGAGGCTGCCACGCCCACAGCAAGGGAGCTTCCTCCATACCAGCCGGGCAAGACACAAAGACCCAGTCTACATGCAATTGCCCAACACAAGCCACTAGGGGTCTCAGTTGTCCCAGTAAAGAAAGGCCAGGAGCAAGTGGAAAGTCTTGACTCTCCCAGCTGACAGACACATCAATAGCACTCCACTGCACCTATCAACATGAAAAGGTAAAAAAATTTGATCCAGACAAGACTAACCCAGACATCTTCGACATCTTCTACATCTTCCCCTGAGAAGGAACCTGGGGAGATAGATTTAACCAGACTTCCTGAAAAAGAATTCAAAACAGAAGTCATAACCATGCTGATGGACTTGCAGAGAAATATGCAAGAACTAAGGAGGGAGAATACAGAAATAAAACAAGCTCTGGAAGGCCTTCAAAACAGAATGGATGAGATGCAAGAGACCATTAATGGACTAGAAAACAGAGAACAGGAATGCAGAGAAGCTGATGCAGAGAGAGATAAAAGGATCTCCAGGAATGAAAGAATTTTAAGAAAACTGTGTGACCAATCAAAATGGAACAATATCCGCATTATAGGGGTACCAGAAGAAGAAGAGAGAGAAAAAGGGATAGAAAGTGTCTTTGAAGAAATAATTGCTGAAAACTTCCCCAAACCTCTCAGACCTCAGAGGTACACAGAACTCCCATGACAAGGGATCCAAAGAGGGCAACACCAAGACACATAATAATTAAAATGGCAAAGATCAAAGACAAGGACAAAGTATTAAAGGCAGCCAGAGAGAAAAAAAAGGTCACCTACAAAGGAAAACCCATCAGGCTATCATCAGACATCTCAACAGAAACCCTACAGGCCAGAAGAGAATGGCATGATACACTTAATGCAATGAAACAGAAGGGCCTCGAACCAAGAATACTGTATCCAGCATGATTATCATTTAAATATGAAGGAGGGATTAAACAATTCCCAGACAAGCAAAAGTTGAAGGAATTTGCCTCCCACAAACCACCTCTACAGGGCATCTTACAGGGACTGCTCTAGATGGGAGCACTCCTAAAAAGAGCACAGAACAAAACACCCAACATATGAAGAAGGGAGGAGGAGGAATAAGAAGGGAGAGAAATAAAGAATCATCAGACCATGTTTATAATAGCTCAACAAGCGAGTTAAGTTAGACAGTAAGATAGTAAAGAAGCTAATCTTGAACCTTTGGTAACCACAAACTTAAAGCCTGCAATGGCAATAAGTACATACCTTTCAATAATCACCCTAAATGTAAATGGACTGAATGCACCAATCAAAAGACAGAGAGTAATAGAATGGATAAAAAAGCAAGACCCATCCATATGCTGCTTACAAGAGACTCACCTCAAACCCAAAGACATGCACAGACTTAAAGTCAAGGGATGGAAAAAGATATTTCATGCAAACAACAGAGAGAAAAAAAGCAGGTGTTGCAATACTAGTATCAGACAAAATAGACCTCAAAATAAAGTAACAAAAGATAAAGAAGGACATTACATAATGATAAAGGGCTCAGTCCAACAAGAGGATATAACCATTATAAATATATATGCACCCAATACAGGAGCACCAAAATATGTGAAAAAAATACTAACAGAATTAAAGGAGGAAATAGAATGCAATGCATTCATTTTGGGAGACTTCAACACACCACTAACACCAAAGGACAGATCCACCAGACAGAAAATAAGTAAGGACACAGAGGCACTGAACAACACACTAGAACAGATGGACCTAATAGACATCTATAGAACTCTACATCCAAAAGCAACAGGATACACATTCTTCTCAAGTGCACATGGAACATTCTCCAGAATAGACCACATACTAGGCCACAAAAAGAGCCTCACAAAATTCCAAAAGATTAAAATCCTACTAACCAACATTTCAGAATACAAAGGCATAAAACTAGAAATAAACTGTACAAAGAAACCAAAGAGGCTCACAAACACATGGAGGCTTAACAACACGCTCCTAAATAATCAATGGATCAATGACCAACTTAAAATGGAGATCAAGCAATATATGGAAACAAACGACAAAAACAACACAAAGCCCCAACTACTGTGGGATACAGCAAAAGCAATCTTAAGAGGAAAGTATATAGCAATGCAGGCATATTTAAAGAAGGAAGAACAATCCCAAATGAATGATCTAATGTCACAATTATTGAAATTGGAAAAAGAAGAACAAATGAGGCCTAAGGTCAGCAGAAGGAGGGACATAATAAAGATCAGAGAAGAAATAAATAATATTGAGAAGAATAAAACAATAGCAAAAATCAATGAAACCAAGAGCTGGTTCTTTGAGAAAATAAACAAAATAGACAAGCCTCTAGCCAGACTTATTAAGAGGAAAAGAGAGTCAACACAAATCAACAGAATCAGAAACGAGAAAGGAAAAATCACGACGGACCCCACAGAAATACAAAGAATTATTAGAGAGTACTATGAAAACCTATATGCTAACAAGCTGGGAAACCTAGGAGAAATGGACAACTTCCTAGAAAAATACAACCTTCCAAGACTGACCCAGAAAGAAACAGAAAATCTAAACAGACCAATTACCAGCAACGAAATTGAAGCGGTAATCAAAAAACTACCAAAGAACAAAACCGCTGGGCCAGATGGATTCACCTCAGAATTTTATCAGACATACAGAGAAGACATAATACCCATTCTCCTTAAAGTTTTCCAAAAAATAGAAGAGGAGGGAATACTCCCAAACTCATTCTTTGAAGCCAACATCACCCTAATACCAAAACCAGGCAAAAACCCAACCAAAAAAGAAAACTACAGACCAATATCCCTGATGAATGTAGATGCAAAAATACTGAACAAAATATTAGCAAACCGAATTCAAAAATACATCAAAAGGATCATACACCATGACCAAGTGGAATTCATCCCAGGGATGCAAGGATGGTACAACATTCGAAAATCCATCAACATCATCCACCACATCAACAAAAAGAAAGACAAAAACCACATGATCATCTCCATAGATGCTGAAAAAGCATTCAACAAAATTCAACATCCATTCATGATAAAAACTCTCAGCAAAATGGGTATAGAGGGCAAGTACTCAACATAATAAAGGCCATATATCATAAACCCACAGCCAACATCATACTGAACAGCGAGAAGCTGAAAGCTTTTCCTCTGCGATGGGGAACAAGACAGGGATGCCCACTCTCCCTACTGTTATTCAACATAGTACTGGAGGTCATAGCCACAGCAATCAGACAAAACAAAGAAATACAAGGAATCCAGATTGGTAAAGAAGAAGTTAAACTGTCACTATTTGTAGATGACATAATATTGTACATAAAAAACCCTAAAGACTCCACTCCGAAACTACTAGAGCTAATATCGGAATTCAGCAAAGTTGCAGGATACAAAATTAACACACAGAAATCTGTGGCTTTCCTATACGCTAACAATAAACTAATAGAAAGAGAAAACAGGAAGACAATTCCATTCACAACAGCATCAAAAAGAATAAAACACCTAGGAATAAACCTAACCAAGGAAGTGAAAGACCTATACCCTGAAAACAATAAGACACTCTTAAGAGAAATTAAAGAGGACACTAACAAATGGAAACTCATCCCATGCTCCTGGTTAGGAAGAATTAATATCGTCAAATGGCCATCCTGCCCAAAGCAATATACAGATTCGATGCAATCCCTATCAAACTACCAACAGCATTCTTCAATGAACTGGAACATATAGTTCAAAAATTCATATGGAAACACCAAAGACCCCGAATAGCTAAAGCAATCCTGAGAAGGAAGAATAAAGTGGGGGGGATCTCACTCCCCAACTTCAAGCTCTACTACAAAGCCACAGTAATCAAGACAATTTGGTACTGGCACAAGAACAGAGCCACAGACCAATGGAACAGAATAGAGACTCCAAACATTAACCCAAACATATATGGTCAACTAATATTCGATAAAGGGGCCATGGACATACAATGGGGAAATGACAGTCTCTTCAACAGATGGTGCTGGCAAAACTGGACAGCTACATGTAAGAGAATGAAACTGGATCACTGTCTAACCCCATACAGAAGAGTAAATTCGAAATGGATCAGAGACTTGAATGTAAGTCATGAAACCATAAAACTCTTAGAAAAAAACATAGGCAAAAATCTCTTTGACATAAACATGAGTGACCTCTTCTTGAACATATCACCCTGGGCAAGGAAAACAAAAGCTAAAATGAACAAATGGGACTATATCAAGCTGAAAAGCTTCTGTACAGCAAAGGACACCATCAATAGAACAAAAAGGTATCCTACAGTATGGAAGAATATATTCGAAAATGACAGATCCAATAAAGGGTTGACATCCAAAATATATAAAGAGCTCACACACCTCAACAAACAAAAAGCAAATAATCCAATTAAAAAATGGGCAGAGGAGCTGAATAGACAGTTCTCTAAAGAAGAAATTCAGATGGCCAACAGACACATGAAAAGATGCTCCACATCGCTTGTCATCAGAGAAATGCAAATTAAAACCACAATGAGATACCATCTCATACCAGTAAGGATGGCTACCATCCAAAAGACAAACAACAACAAATGTTGGCAAGGTTGTGGAACCCTCCTACACTGCTGGGGGGAATGTAAATTAGTTCAACCATTGTGGAAAGCAGTATCTGTGGAAAGTCATCTGAAGTTTGGGGCTGAAAGATTCTCTTCCCATCTCACCAAGTGGCTATTGGCATAAGGTCTCAATTCCTTGCTGTCTGCTGGCTGGAGGATTTACTCCTTTGCCATGTGGATCTCTTTATCAGTGAGTGACCTCATAACATGGCAACAGGCTTCCCCCGGAACAAGTGATCCAAGAGAGAAAGCAAGCAGGGAAACCACAGTGCCTTTTATAAACTAGTCTCTGAAGTCACGAACTACCACTTCTGTTCTTTCATATTCATTAAATGTAAACCACTAAATCAGCCACACCCAAAGAGCAGAGAATTCCTACACACATACTTCCAAATGCCTAATAAAATCTCTCAACATGTGTTTTAGATGTCTCATACTGAACTTACACCCAGAAATACTCACTCTTCATCATCACTGACCCCTACCCCAGTCTGCTCGTCCCTTTTTATTTTTTTCTCTTGGTTAATAATGTTTTATCCAGGCAGACAGGTAATATCTTTCACCACCCTAATTCAGTTGGTCACCAAGTTTGTTCAAGTGTATGATAAATTCTGTCTGGAATTCTGTTCCTTCTTTCCATCTCTACTGCAGCATTCTGGATAGACACCTCATCATCTCTTCTCTGGATTATTACAATAGGCTTATACTACTAATGCCTTCTCCGGTCCCTCCTCCACATTAATACCAGAGCTCTTTCACTGAAACCAAAATCTGATCACTGTCCAAATTAAAATTTGCCATCCCCCATTTCCAACACATAAACTCAAATTCCTTAGTACTGATTCCCATGTCTTTGCATTATTTGACTCCTGAACTCATCTCCTTCAGTATTTTCTGCCAAAGCCCCCCATGCAGCCCATGCTCAAGCCACTGCAGAGAGCATGTGAGCAGTGTCTTCTGCCTTTCCAAGCTGTTTTACCATGCCCTGCACCTGAAAAGCCCTTCTCCTCCTGCTCTAGTTCATAGATGTGTCTCTACCCGTCAGAGCAGAAGTCAAGATCACTTTCTCTTTTCTTTATTGAAGTACAGTTTGATACACAGTCTTAGATTGTTTTTAAGTATAAAACATAGTGGTTCAACAGTTACCCACATTATTAAATCCTGACCTCCTCTAGTGTGGTTAATATCTGTCAACATAGGAAGATGTTACAGAATCACTGGCTATATTCTCCCTGCTGGACTATCATCCCCATGACCAACTTATATTATGATTGAGAATTTTTGTGCCCTTTTATCCCCCTTCCCAGCCACCCACCCCAACTCCTCCTCCATGGTATCCACCAGTCACTTCTCAGTGTCTATGAGTCGACTACTGTTTTTTTCCTTTTGTTTTGTTTTTTTTTTTTAAATTCCACAAATAAGTGAAATCAGATGGTATTTGTCTTTCTCTGCCTGGTTACTGAGCATAATACCCTCTAGGACAATCCATGTTGTTGCAAATGGTAGGATTTCTCTCTTTTTTATGGCTGAATAATATTAAAGGTCACTTTCTCTTTACACTATTCCTGACCTACTCTTTTCCCTTTGGATTTTGTGCAAACTTATATTTGAGTTTTCCCAGTAAATAATAGTTTTTTGTTTATATGTCTATATCCCCATAATATTCTGAGCACTTTGGGAGCAGGGGTCATGAGTAATTCAACTTTCTGGCTGTTAGATGTCAAATGTCAGTATTTTGGTAGATTTTAATATATATAAATTATTTTTTAAAGGGAGTGAGTTTTATTTCCACAGCCATTATTATGTTACTTTATGAGTGATTAAAATGTTTTCTAGAGAGCAGAAAACTTTCTTAGGTTTCTGTGTAGTCAACTTTGACTTAAAAAATACTATAGTCTTTGCAATTCAGAACATCCAACACATTATTTTTGGACCACCACATTAATTCTGTCCTTTGCTCTGGCAGAACATGGTCACTAGGGGGCATCAGAGGTACACATACTTAGTACAATTTGAAGCGATTTATTTTAGGGCAAAAATCAGCCTTGAAAACAAAACGCTCTTTTATGTCCCACATTTGTTTAGCTATGTATGATTTTTCAAAGAAAGCTAGCATGTAAACTTCCTACTCCTAATCTCTGTTCTTTACACCACTCAGAAATCTTTCCACAAATAGTCATTTTTGGAATATTTCCAAAGAAAATTCAACCCCTCATTTTCTCTCTAACTTTAGCAAATTCTTCATTACACAAACATCTCCAAGATCTCCAACTATGTGTAAGCCACTTTGATAGAAAATATGGAAGATAGAATATCTTCAACTAACAATTATTACGGGCAAGATATTGTACTGGAATGTAAAAGTACCTTTAGTCTGTTCATAACCTATGGTAGAAAAGATAAACAGCTTATTACATTTTAAAGAGGTAAATAATAGAATAGAACAGATCTGCAAATAAGGCAGTAAAGAAGGAATCTGAGAACAACTTTGTTGAACCCCTTAGATGTGGCTAAGCATAAGGGAGGGGAAAGCCAATTTAGGGGAAGAATATACAAAGAAATGTTAAAGGACAAAGCATGAATTTCCACCATGGAGGGCCTGTTTCTAAAAAAAAAAAAACCATACACACAAGTCAGTGCTGCATAGAAATGTGCTAAATGGATGAAGAAAAGGAAATTCCCAAGATCTCTTCTAAAATAATTTTAAAAAGAAAAGTGCAAGATAACCTCTTTCTTTTCTCTTTCTTTAATAGACATAAAATTATGTAATCATTATAACAACGTATTTTGGATTTGTAACATATGGAAGTAATATATATAACACGCAAGCCCATAAAAAGAAAAGAAGGACTAGAGCTATATAGGAATCACATTTCTGTATCTCATTAGAATTAAGTCAGTATGAACATTAAGTAGCTTCTGATAAGTTAAGATGTATGTGGGAAACCTTAGGATATCCACCAAGAAAATAACTAAAAAATATATAGTGAAAAATCACTGAATGAATTAAAATATAATTCTGTATGTTATTGTGATGGTGGATATGTGACTTCATGCATTTTTAAAATTCACAGAACTATACCCCACAAAGAGTGAAGTTTACCATATGCAAGATTTAAAAATTCATCCAAGATGGTGGGGACAAATCAGGATTAAACACAGATGGTAACAAGTGTATCTAGATTTATTCACATGAATGACATAACCCCACTGGAGAGCATGGGGGAGAAATGAGCTGAACTAAATTTCATTGTAAAAACGTGTTCTGGGTTGGGAAGAATATTTGATTCTTATACACCTGTGAAAAAAAGTGAGTATATACTCTAAGGTAAAAGACAAAAACTGCATACAAACACTATAGTTGGAAAATTTGCTTCTCACAAGAATATGGATAACCATTCTGACACTACTTTACATGTGTACTATGATGGAACAATTTAGTAAACAAATTGTAGAGCATGAGAGCCAGGTTTCTCACTGTTAGAGAAAAAGTTACAAATAAGCAAAGAGGAGATGTTAGAATGGACACCACACCTTGCTACTGCTGGACTGGAGTCAGAGATGTCAGTGTGATCTCAGTTTTATTCTAATGTGTGTGCTTATAAGAATCTGCATATCTACCTATATTTATGTACATACATTCATTTTCTACTCTATAGCCATTTTTTAAAAGAGATACAGAAATATAGATACATGTGTATACATGGTTTAGTAGAAATAGGCATACTTCTAGATGTTAACATAAGGAGAAGCTGGGTGTAGGGTTTATAAGAACTCTTTATAACATTTTTGCCACTTTTCTGTAAGTCAAACTGATGTCAAAATGACAACTGAGAAGAATAAATTATGTAAACTTACAATTAATTAAGTTATATTGAAAATGGGAAGAGAATAATAATGAACTATTGGCAGATGCAAAAACATGGATGAATCTCAAAATAACATGCTAAGTAAAAGAAGCTAGACCAAAGAGTGCAGACAGTATGAGTTCATTTATATGAACTTTGAGAACAGGAAAAGTAATGGTGATAGAAATCTCATCAGTGAGGTCCCTGGATAGGGAAGGAAGGACTGCAAAAGGGTCTGAGGGAACTTCCTGGGCTGGTGGAAATATCCCACATCTTACCTGAGGCAACGGTCACATGGGTGTTTACATTTGTAAAATCTCACTGAGCTGTGCTTTAAAAGGTATGTTTATTCTATGCAAATTATTCCTCAATAAAGTTGCTTTTAAAAAATAACTATAGAGTAGAAAATGAATAAAAAAGAAGTATTTAGAAAATACATGGGATGTAAATAAAATAACACTAACTTGATCAAGGAAAAGACCAAAAAACAGGCTCAGGTCTACTTAAAGCATTAAAAATAACCATAACCCCCAAACTGACCCTGAACTCCTGAACGCTGAAACTGGGAAATGTTCTAAATTTCCAGGAAACAAGGGTAAAAGCAAGCTGTTCCCATACCTCCAGCTCGGTTCTGGCCTCCATGCTTATTTGAGATTAATTTACAACTAGTAAAGCACAAATAAATGATCAGTATTCATGGCACCAGCACCATGTAAGAGCTCACTTTGAAGTTCCTGCCATTTCCTTCCTTTGCTTAAAAGCACCGGAGGCCAAATACTGCTGTTATCCAAAGAGCCTGTTAAGTTGACCCGAAATGGAAAACTGGGCAGTATGGCCAAAGCATTAATCCACGCACACCCTGGTGTTGCCATCACCTGCACCTCCAGCCCCAAACGTGGATCCCAGGGGGAGCTGCCAAGTCCAGCACCATTGACAGGGAAAAGCCACTTGAGTAAAAGGAGAGAAGACATGGAAAAGTTTACTTTGAGACCTTTTTTACTTGGGCCATTAGCATTATAGGAGTAGAATGGGGAAGAGATGAATCTGACATGGAGAGTGGAGCCTGGGGTTAGGTGTTGGAGGGAACAGAAATCTGGAAAACACATTCTTGGGAAGTTTATTTAAACAATCAGATTTAGCGACCTTGTCTGAAAAAAATGAGCATATTCGTGTCATAAGGTGAACCCACCTTATGTTAGTAGTCTGCCTGGAAGTCTATTGAGTATGATGAATCTAAGCAAAAGGCTAGGTTTGCATGGCTCCTAATCCAGTGGTTGGATTTAAATGGGTTTGATCTGCACGTGCATCTGATTGACAACTTCCTTTTTTGTTTGCATTACTTATGTCACCATTTTTCAAAGTACTCCACCCTCACTGGCATCAAACTTTCCCAGGAATTTATTAAAATAGACAATTTTTAGAAACTCCCACAGACTCATCAAAGAATCTCTGGGGAACACAGACAAATGTTCTTTTTAAAAACATTGTTTTAACAATGAAATACCACTACACACCCATTAAAATGACCAAAATCCAGAACCCTGATAACACCAAATGCTTCCAAGCACATGGCACAATCAGAATTCCAGTTCACTATTGGTAGGAATGCAACATAGTCCAACTACTACTTTGGAAGGTGGTTCGTTGATTTCTTGCAAAACCAAAAATACTCTGGATGTGTCTTACCTTATGATCCAGCAATCATGCTCCTTGGTGTGCACCCAAAGAAATTAAAAACTTATGTCCACACAGAAACATGCATATGAATGTTTATAGCAGTTTTATCCATGATCACCAAAATTTGGGAGCAACCAAGATGTCCTTCTGTCAGTGAATGGACAAATGGTGGTACATCCCGACAATGGAGTATTTATTCAACATTAAAAAGAAAAGCACTACTAAGCCAGAGAAAGACAGGCAGGAAATGTAAATGCATATCACCAAGTGAAAAGAGCAATCTGAAAGCACAACATACTGGGTATGATTCCAACCATCAAACATCCTGAAAAAGGCAAAACTATGGAGACAGTAAAAAGATCAGTGGTTTGCCAGGAGTTGGAATGGGGCAAAGGGAAACAGGCAGAGAACAGAGGATTTTTAGGACAGAGTAGTGTATCAGTACTCCGTATGATACCATGGTGATGGATGCATGTCACTGTACATTTGTCCAGACCCATAGAGTTTACACCAAGAGCAAACCATAATGTAAACTGTGGGCCTTGAGTGATAATGACTTGTCTGGGTAGGTTCATCTATTATAACAAATGTCCCGCTCTGGTGGGGGATGTTGCTGATGGGGGAGACTGTGCATAAGTAGGGGTAGGGAAGTCTCTGTACCTTCTCTTCGATTTTACTGTGAACTTGAAACTGCATGCATCTCCTGCATGACCACAATACAACCATCAAGATCAGGAAGTTCTGGAGCATTTCTGTCATCAATGCTCAGGCCTTTGTTAACTTCTACCTATTGCCCCAGTGATATCCTCTACACTAAAAGAAACCACATATTCCATTTAGTTATCAGATTTCTTGAGATGCCTTCAGTCCTAAGAGTTCCTCCACTTTTTTCGTGACTCTACTTATCTGATTTTTTCTTGGCTTTCATGGCCTCAATTATTTTCAAGATTATGGGCAAGTTATTTTGTATAACATCCCTCGACTTGGGCCTGTCTAATAATGTATCGTGGTTAGATGCGAGTTGTCCAACTTGGTCAGGGATAACACAAATGTGATGCTGATTCATCGCATCTTATCAAATCTTATCACAGTCTCCATTTGTCCCATTACTTATGATGTTCATTTTATCACTTATTTGAGAGACAAAATGCAATAAGTAGAGGAGTGAGAAGCTTTATTTAAAAAGTACACACTCGAAGAAAAGGGAGTATGGGCAACCTCAGAGAGGAGGCACACTTAAGGGTTTGAGGTTTGTGGTTTTATAGGGCCTTTTGGGTCGGGGTCATCATAAGGCATGATGTGTACAGGTAATTCATAATTCCTTTGAATTTTTGTCTTAAGAATAGTGTTATTTAGGTGGCTGTTGACCCATATCTTGGAATTCTTTATCCACACAGGTTCATTTACACTTTGGAGGTCTATTGCCTGTCCTGGTTACAAAGTTACTTAATTGATTAAGAGGCTGGAAGAAGAGGAAACAGAGCCTGTAGATTAAGTTAAAGACTAAGCTGGCCCTATTTTGCAGGCCAAGTAGATTTTACAATGGCATGACCCTTGTCCCATTTCCCTGCCCTCCCTCAGAATCAGCCATTCCTCTGAGGAGTCCTGGTTCTTTTTACTGGAGAATATCATTTAGAAGCCAAGATCGGGGTGCTAGGCATGCTTCCTGCTATAGGGACATCCCTATTCCCAGGCCATCCCAGTGAACAGGAATTGGGAATATATATTTCTACACTGTGGGTAAAATTGCAGTATTTCCACAATCTCTCACCTGTCCCTAGTGCATCTCCATATTGATAGGTGTTTCCAAGGGGTGGAGAGAAGTAGCCATCTCCATATCAATAGGTGATCACAAAGGCCAGAGCTAGGGTTTATCTGGACTGGAGAGGTTGGGTGGAGCCTCTTCCTCTGCGCCTGGATCATGAGAGACACAGGAGAGCTGAAGTGGATGACTCCCAGTAAGAAATAAACGGTTTCTCCCACTTTATTTCTCCCTTTGAATGATTTTCATTTCAAAGGTATTTTGCCCTGGGATTTTCCACCTGGAGTTATATACGCACACACATATTCTCACCTATACCCATTTTATTTCTATATACGTATTTATCAAGAACCATATGTTCACAATTATACGTTCAATTCCAATTCAACACCATCAAATTAACCTGGGTGCTCTTCTTTCTGTATTTAAACTCCCTTCTTTGACAGAGAAATTTTGCTCCCATTGTCTTTAATATTTCTACTGACATAATCATTCACATTTTATGCAACAAATCTCCCATCTTCTTAGTCACCCTTCTCCCAAACAGATGCCCCCCCAATCCAGCCAGGCATCAACACTCCACATGCAGATACCCTCCCATCCCATGGGGGTTCGGACTCCCCATGCCTGGCCGCCTTATCCAACTGTTTACCTCCCTGATCCTGAGACCCTATAGGTCCCCTCCCCTTGGGACACTCTCCTCACTCTGCCCCAGGTATGGATGCCCTTCTTGGCCCACCCAGCCTATAACACTTGCCTCTGCACCTGGCTGCCTTCTCCATCTTACTTGGACTTTGGAGACCACACTTTGATGGCTGCTGCATTAAGATTTCAGTTTCCAGCTTGAGTTAGGCTGGGAGAGGGGGCAGTGATGGGGGTGAGAGAGGTTTTGGCATTTGTAGCAGTTTGCTTTTTAGCATAAAATCTACCCCAACAGAGCCCCTGAGCTATAAGAAATCATGATGGACATTCTCAATCAGCTCTCAATCCCTAACCAAATCCTGAGCTTCTCTGCTTTCTTCTCCCTTTCAAGAATCCTGGTCATTTAGAAAAAGGGGTCACAAAATTTACATTTCCGTTTGCGATCTAATCAAAGTAATACCGGCTGCCAAGGGCACATTCGCTCCTCCCTTGGCCAGGTTGTCAGTGGCCTGGGGCTGGGCCTTCCCCTTTTTGTTTTTATGTCTCTGGGAAAAATAGATCCTGTTTGTTCTTGGTTCGTAAGCAGCAGTCCTGTGTGTGGAAATATGAGTGGTATCTGCTGGCCTCTGCTCCTTGTAAGCCATCCCCGGACACCCCTACAACCAGAGAAATTGTCTAAAGATGCCAGGGACCATGTCATAAGAACCAAAGAAGACAAGAAGCAGGAACTGAGAGAAAAGCACAAAACAGTATGACCAAAGCACTGGCGGGACAATAAACTGTGGACGCCACATGCTACAGGGCCAGCTGGTCGCCCATCTTGTGCCACTCACACTACGTCCCCTCTCTGCAGCAGCTGAGCCTCCCATTCATATCTGCTCTTTTGTGTCAAGACACGTGTTTCTGTGCTCCTTCTGGGTTTAAATATCCCACCGTTGCTGTATAGAGCCTTTCATTATCTCCCTTTATCTCTCATCCCTTTCACAGCCACTACTCACTGCTTCCACCTTCTCACCTCCACTCACTTTTCTCAGTTTCCAGCCAGATTCTTGCCCCACCATCCCTGAAGCACTGGGCTCTGCAGACCACGTCCTCCTCCAGCCCTCTGCAGTTGGTGAGCAGCACACACTCCTGCTTCCCAGCCACCTCTGGGGCCGGGCCTTCTAGATGCCTGGGCTCCCATGCCCAGCAGAAGGGCTCACCAGGGCAGTCCTCTATCCCCCGAGAGACCATGCGTGTTCATTCTCCTGCCCTTACTAACAGGTGCAGCCAAGGGAGCCAAAGCTCCATCCCCTACCTGGAGCTCACACCCAGAACCCAGATCTCTGGACAGAATCATCAGTGGCATCTCTGTCTACGCATCTCAACATCATCCTGTCCAAAACTGAACTCCTTAGATTCAAACACAAAACCAGCTCCTGAATCTGTTCCCTTCTCTTCGGACACTATCATCCTCCAAGCCAGGAACGTGGGGGTCTGCCTGGACTCGTCAGTCTCCCCCACAATTTTCGTCAAGTCCAATGGAGGCTGCCTTCTAAATACCACTGGAATCTCTCCTCTGTATTTCTGTTGCCACTGGTATAATTCAAACACTCATCATCTGTCACTCAAATCATGGAAGGAGCCCTTCAAGAAACACCAAACTCACAGGCTTCTGTCTTTTTTCCATCAACAAAGTCTTTTGAAACCTCAAATTTGATTTTGCTAATCCTCTGCCTAAACTTATCCTAATGCTGCAGAATAAAATGCAAATCCTAAGCAATATGTTCAAGCCCCATTATGATCTACACACAACTAAATTCTCAAGCTTCATTCCTCAAGACTCCCTAACTTGTGTGCAGTGCTTCAGTCTTTCTAAATCTCTTCCAGTAAATCCTGCTCCACACACATCCCTGCCTTTGGACAAGCTGTTTCCTTAGCTGAGAACTCAGATTCCACTATACCTCCCTCTAAGTAGCCAGTACTGTGCAGACACAGCTCATACACATGCCACCTCCTCCAGAAAACCTGCTCTGGCTTCCCTCCTCTAGACTAGTGCCCACCTCTGCTCACAGAGCACCCAGACCTCCCCTTCGTAATACCCATCAAATTGCTTTATGATCACTATTTCTACATGTCTCCCCTCAGAGGTCACAAAATGGTTCACCACAGACTGCACATCCAAGCCCCATATGTCTTTTATTTTGACCCAAACAGTGCTTTAAAATAACACTTTAGATTAGCTGACAACATTAAAAATCTGGAGATTTTCCATAATAAAAGCAATTCTGGGTCTTCAGTATCTCTTGACATGAGGCCACCGTGTTCCAGCCTCCTGAATAGCAACACTTTTCTGGAATTGAGTTGTGGATGCCCCTTTAACAGAGGAACTGCTTGCCAAATTACCACAGTCCCCACATGACCTGCTTCCCTCACCGACCTTACTGGCTGGTCCCCAAGCAGGCATTTGACTTTGTCATCTCCCCAACAGACTGTGTACTCCCCAAGAAGAGGGCTGGGATTTTATTTATTTTTCTATCCTTAGGGCAGCCTAATAATCTCACTTTGTTTGCTCCTGTAAGATAAATTCCAATAAATTCTAACCAAAATAAGCAGGCGAAGAGAGGCAACAAAGGGCCAGGTAGTTTATTTGAGTGCAACTCCTGGGTGATGTTCTGCAGTCTGGGTATTACAGGCCGGGGAAGTCACACCCAGTCAGGGAGGTGGAGGCTTATAAGGGGTTAGGAGGGGAAGGAGTGGGCAAGCTATCCTAGGGGGCATGGAGAGGTATGATTGGCTAAGGGTGACATAATAGACAACTAGAAACTTTTTCCTTCCAAGAGGGAGGAGGCTGACATCCGGGTATTAGTTGGCACATCAGGATGGAATTCAGGAAGACCTGTCCCCTTTCCATATAAGGCGCGGACCTTGGGGTCTGGTCTGTTCTCCTTTTATGGTATCTCTCTGCTCTGTTTGCATGTCCTTGTTTTTCCTTCCTCCAGCCTAACAGCTCCCACTTGCCATGGTGAGCCTAACAAAGCACCCTGCATTCAGTGGTACTAACTAACTAAATGCTGCTGATCACTTCAACCACACTCCATGGAAGCAGCCAAGAGGCCTGGGCCTAGGCCTCTGCACAGGCCAGCCAAGCGGGAAGGGGGTGGAGCTGGGGACATTTGGAGAAGTGTGAAGAAGCAATGCAGCAAGCTAATGCACTCCTGCTGCTGTGTCTCTGGGCATCCTACTCTGGTACCATTGGGTGTTTGGTGAATGAAAACTTGGCCCACAGTTTCCAAATACAATCTAGAAAAGGAAAATATACCTAACTTTCTGAAGAGATGACATTTTCCTTTCTTTTTGGAGAACAGACCAGGTTTGAAGATCAGTTTCCCCAGAGAACTGGTTATTGTAACTATTCCATATTGACTCTGTAACAGCAGTCTGCCTTGTCCATTGCCAAGTTAGTCTGCATTACTGAAGAGCAATACTCAAGGCTGCAGTTTTCTGGAAGAAAGAAAAAACTCCTAAGCATAACAGAATAACAGTTGAAGGGGAACATATGTTATTTCAAAGGGGTTCCACATCACCAACCAATACAGCCTGGGTGAGCACATGGCTCTCTGGACCAGCCGTGGCATGAACAAGCCAGCACCCCACTTGTTTGTCTAAGGGGAGGCTCCCTAAATCTTGAGCTATAACTGCACTGAAGCCTTGCTTCCAAAATGAGGACTGCTCTGCCCAGTTTTCCTTGGTCTGCTGATCCAGGCAAAACTTTTTTTTATACTTTTTATTCTTTACCACACCCAACACACACACACACACACACACACATAACATATAAACATACACACACACATTCTTTCCCTAGCTGAGGATATTGACAGTTGTAGCTTTATACCCTATTCTTGAAAGGTACCTTTCACTCTTTATTTTCTTTATGGTTCAGAGATAGGTTTTGGATAACTACAGCACAGTTATTTCCATTTCCAGGAAATATTGTATCAATGACATAAGTTTTGAGGTCAAAGAGAACAATGTTCATATCCTGGGACTGAAACTTCCTGCATGACCTAAGTCAAATCACTTAAGGTCACATCCTAAATGACTTATGATACATCCTTATCTACATCAGTAGAATTTTATACATTAGAATTAACTGAAGATTATGAAATATGAAAAATATTTACAATGCTATATGAACACAAAATTTCTTTCATTATCAATAAAACTAGCATTCATAGAATGATTTTTAGTTTACAAAGCCTTTTCCACATATATTATCTAAATAAGATATTAAATAAAATCTCATAATGGGCTTCATAGGGTGAAATTTTCATAAGTTTTATTTTACAGGTCAGGAAATCCAGACTGCCAGTTAGGTAATTAGTCAAGAGTCATACACTTACTAAATAACAGAATCAAGACTTAGTCTGGAACCCATTTCATTTTCAAGACAGTTTCAAATGTCAGAAAAAAATGTTAAAACATCATTGCAAAAAGTTTAGAATATTCAGAGAAATTATCTCAAGTCCTGCACTGTTAAAAATAATAAATGATAGTTTCTCCCACTTACCTCCTACCCACCCTATCTTATTTCATGGAATGAAAAACAATTCTGCTATTCTTCCCCCAAGTGCCTAACAACCCCACTATTTGAAAATTCATGCCATTTTCCTGAACTAGTCTCTTCCTGTAGGGCATCCATCAACCCCAGGATTTTATCTCATTTTCACTAGGCAATAAATATTTATTTGAGAAGTGATGATAATGTGATAAGGGATGAATGAATGCTCTGTAAATATTGTCCAAGATTTCTTTGTTACCCATTAGCTGCCAAGACATTACCATCTACACATCTGCAGCTTGACATTTGTCTGTTTTTCCTAACTTCAGTGAGCTGCATGCTGCTCCACTGCAGTCACGCACATACAAGGCTATTATTCCTTGAAATAAATTCTCATTTGGAGCTGCTCCACTTTTAGGCAGCAGAAAACTCAGAGCCTCTAGAGCTTAACAAATCTGAGTTCCACCCTCGAGTCCATCACTTACTAATATTGTGACAGGGGTCTATCAGTTAACAGTGATAAGCCTCAATGTGCATATGCAAACTGAGACATGATCATAATTAAAGTCTGATCCTCAATGGATCAATTTGAAATTCGACATAGAACTTCTGTCTTCTGAATAAATCTTAAGATTTAATTAAGTTCCAATCTCAAATAAATGTGGCAATCAAAGAAACAGTTCAATTATAAAAGTCATTACTAGAATAATTCAATGTATTACATTCATCTGAGAAAATCCAGTTAATAGTGCAAAGCAAAAGTTCCTTAAATCCCCTTTCTTCTCCCCATTCCTATAGCTGCTCCAACAGGGATCTCTCTCTGTCTCTGTCTCACCCTCTGTCTCTCCCAAACTCCCGTGACTTCGCCAGGTTTCCCCTCCTTCATGTGGGTCTCTCAGCTCCTTAAAATGCTGGCCTAGCTTCACTGACATTTTCTTTTGTTTCACTTTGCCCTACCTACTCCTCAGATTTTCCACAACAAAGAAGAGCCTTGAAAAAGACTCTTTTCCATTTCCTCCCACCCCTCCAGACCTGTCCCCCTCTATTCTTATTTTCCTAACTATGCTTAAACATTTAAGATAGACTAGGATAGACAGATAGACTAGGTAGAGTAATGCTCACTGGGCAGAGGCGGTGGAATTGATGGCCACACACAAAATACTCTATGCAGGGAGAGGAGGGAGAAAAAGATTGAGAAAACGTAAATGCGAAGAAAAGGGAGCTCCCTAACCTTGAATTATCCATATTCAGGGTAGCAAATTGTGAGCGTGCCCTCTCTGTCCCTAACGGCCTGTCTGGGCACCCCATCCTGCTCTGAGCTCGGCGTGATGCATAGACCCTCAGCTTCTTCCTATTTTCCCCATATTTTAACCTTCTCCTGGCTTCACTGGTCTCCTTGCCCAGCCTCTACCTAGAAACTAGAGTCCCTATTCCCTCAAATTTTCATTTCTCTTCATTGTTAATTCTAAGGCCAAAGTGCTCCTGGGTTCCATTCTTTAAAAAAATTTTTAAAATGTGGTAAGAACACATAACATGAGATACACCTTCTGAACAAATTTTTTAGGTGTCCAGTATTGTTATCCATATGCACAGTGTTGTACAGCAGATCTCTAGAACTTATTCATCTTGCATAACTGAAGCATTATATCTATTGAACAGAAACTTCCTATTTCCCCCTGCCCTCAGCCCCTGGAAGACCTCATTCTCCTTTCTGCTCCTGTGAGTTTGACTATTGGAGGTACCTCATATAAGTGGGAGCAACCTAAATGTCCATCAATGGATGGATAAAGAAAAAAGGTGTGTGGACAGAGGGGTGGAAGATGGCGGCATGAGTAGAGCAGCGGAAATCTCCTCCCAAAACCACATATATCTATGAAAATATAACAAAGACAACCCTTCCTAGAATAAAGACCAGAGGACACAGGACAATATCCAGACCACATCCACACCTGAGAGAACCCAGCACCTCACGAAGGGGGTAAGATACAAGCCCCGGCCCCGCGGGAGCCAAGCACCCCTCCCCCCAGCTCCCGGCGGGAGAAGAGCAGGCAGAGCGGGAGGGAGACGGAGCCCAGGGCTGCCGAACACCCAGCCCCCGCCATCCGGGCCAGAGTGCAGACACAGTACGCGCCCAGGGGGCCCTGGATGCTAGGGAAACAGGGCAGCAATAACAGTGAAGTGAGCAGGCACCAGAGGCCGGGTGCCGGAGGACATAAGAAAAGCGAGCGACCAATTTTTTTTTTTTTTTTTCTGTTTTGTTTTGGCGAGCGCTTTTTGGAAGTCTTAAAGGGATAGGGCCCCCAATACTAGGGAAACAGGGCAGCAAGACCGGTGAGCAGATGCCTGAGGCTGGCACCGGAGAATAAAGAAAAACGAGCGGCCACCTTTTTTTTTTTTTTTTAATTTAAACATTTTTTTTTTTTTTTGTGGTCGTTGTTTTGTTTTGGCGGGTGCTTTTTGGAAGTCTTAAAGGGACAGGGCGAGACACTTAATCCAGAGGTAGGGAATCCGGGATCTCTGGGCACTATAACCCCTGGGCTGCAGGGAGCAGGGAGGCCCCTTACGGAGATAAATAGCCTCCCAGCAGCTCCTGCTCCAACGCGACTCCACCACTTTGGAGCAGCTGCCCGAGCCAGGCCACGCCCACAGCAACAGCGGAGATTAACTCCATAGCAGCCGGGCAGGAAGCAGAAACCCTGTCTGCACGCAGCTGCGCAGCACAAGCCACTAGAGGCCGCTGTTCTCCCAGGAGAGGAGGGCCACAAACCAACAAGAAAGGAAGTCCTTCCAGCCGTCACTCGTCCCAGTTCTGCAGACTATTCCTATCACCATGAAAAGGCAAAGCTACAGGCAGACAAAGATCACAGAGACAACACCAGAGAAGGAGACAGACCTAACCAGTCTTCCTGACAAAGAATTCAAAATAAGAATCATAAACATGCTGACAGAGATGCAGAGAAATACGCAAGAGAAATGGGATGAAGTCCGGAGGGACATCACAGATGCCAGAAAGGAGATCACAGAAATGAAACAAACTCTGGAAGGGTTTATAAGCAGAATGGATAGAATGCAAGAGGCCATTGATGGAATTGAAACCAGAGAACAGGAACGCATACAAGCTGACATAGAGAGAGACAAAAGGATCTCCAGGAATGAAACAATGTTAAGAGAACTGTGTGACCAATCCAAAAGGAACAATATCCATATAATAGGGGTTCCAGAAGAAGAAGAGAGAGGAAAAGAGATGGAAAGTATCTTAGAAGAAATAATTGCTGAAAACTTCCCCAAACTGGGGGAGGAAATAATCAAACAGACCTCGGAAATACACAGAACCCCCAACAGAAAGGATCCAAGGAGGACAACACCAAGACACATAATAATTAAAATGGCAAAGATCAAGGACAAAGAAAGAGTTTTAAAGGGAGCTAGAGAGAAAAAGGTCACCTATAAAGGAAAACCCATCAGGCTAACATCAGACTTCTCGACAGAAACCATACAGGCCAGAAGAGAATGGCATGATATATTTAATACAATGAAACAGAAGGGCCTTGAACCAAGGATACTGTATCCAGCACGACTATCATTCAAATATGATGGTCGATTAAACAATTCCCAGACAAACAAAAGTTGAGGGAATTTGCTTCCCAGAAACCACCTCTACAGAACATCTTACAGGGACTGTAAGAAAGAGCACAGCACAAAACACCCAACATATGAAGAATCGAGGAGGAGGAATAAGAAGGGAGAGAAGAAAAGAATCTCCAGACAGTGTATATAACAGCTCAATAAGCAAGCTAAGTTAGGAAGTAAGATACTACAGAGGCTAACCTTGAACCTTTGGTAACCATGAATTTAAAGCCTGCAATGGCAATAAGTACATATCTTTCAATAGTCACCCTAAATGTTAATGGGCTGAATGCACCAATCAAAAGACATAGAGTAATAGAATGGATAAAAAAGCAAGACCCATCTATATGCTGCTTACAAGAAACTCACCTCAAACCCAAAGACATGTACAGACTAAAAGTCAAGGGATGGAAAAACATATTTCAAGCAAACAACAGTGAGAAGAAAGCAGGGGTTGCAGTACTAATATCAGACAAAATAGACTTCAAAACAAAGAAAGTAACAAGAGATAAAGAAGGACACTACTTAATGATAAAGGGCTCAGTCCAACAAGAAGATATAACCATTCTACTTATATATGCACCCAACACAGGAGCACCAGCATATGTGAAAAAAATACTAACAGAACTAAGGGGGAAATAGACTGCAATGCATTCATTCTAGGAGACTTCAACACACCACTCACCCCAAAGGATAGATCCGCTGGGCAAAAAATAAGTAAGGACACGGAAGCACTGAACAACACAGTAGAGCAGATGGACCTAATAGACATCTATAGAACTCTACATCCAAAAGCAACAGGATATACATTCTTCTCAAGTGCACATGGAACATTCTCCAGAATAGACCACATACTAGGCCACAAAAAGAGCCTCAGAAAATTCCAAAAGATTAAAATCCTACCAACCAACATTTCAGACCACAAAGGCATAAAACTAGAAATAAACTGTACAAAGAAAGCAAAGAGGCTCACAAACACATGGAGGCTTAACAACACACTCCTAAATAATCAATGGATCAATGACCAAATCAAAATGGAGATTCAGCAATATATGGAAACAAATGACAACAACAACACTAAGCCCCAACTTCGGTGGGATGCAGCAAAAGCAGTCTTAAGAGGAAAGTATATAGCAATCCAAGCATATTTAAAAAAGGAAGAACAATTCCAAATGAATGGTCTAATGTCACAATTATCGAAATTGGAAAAAGAAGAACAAATGAAGCCTAAGGTCAGCAGAAGGAGGGACATAATAAAGATCAGAGAAGAAATAAATAAAATTGAGAAGAATAAAACAATAGCAAAAATCAATGAAACCAAGAGCTGGTTCTTCGAGAAAATGAACAAAATAAATAAGCCTCTAGCCAGACTTATTAAGAAGAAAAGAGAGTCAACACAAATCAACAGTATCAGAAACGAGAAAGGAAAAATCACGACGGACCCCACAGAAATACAAAGAATTATTAGAGAATACTATGAAAACCTATATGCTAACAAGCTGGGAAACCTAGGAGAAATGGACAACTTCCTAGAAAAATACAACCTTCCACGACTGACCCAGAAAGAAACAGAAAATCTAAACAGACCAATTACCAGCAACGAAATTGAAGCGGTAATCAAAAAACTACCAAAGAACAAAAACCCCGGGCCACATGGATTTACCTCAGAATTTTATCAGACATACAGGGAAGACATAATACCCATTCTCCTTAGAGTTTTCCAAAAAATAGAGGAAGAGGGGATACTCCCAAACTCATTCTATGAAGCTAACGTCACCCAAATACCAAAACCAGGCAAAGACCCAACCAAAAAAGAAAACTACAGACCAATATCCCTGATGAACGTAGATGCAAAAATACTCACCAAAATATTAGCAAACCGAATTCAAAAATACATCAAAAGGATCATACACCATGACCAAGTGGGATTCATCCCAGGGATGCAAGGATGGTACAACATTCAGAAGTCCATCAACATCATCCACCACATCAACAAAAAGAAAGACAAAAACCACATGATCATCTCCATAGATGCTGAAAAAGCATTTGACAAAGTTCAACATCCATTCATGATAAAAACTCTCAGCAAAATGGGAATAGAGGGCAAGTACCTCAACATAATAAAGGCCATCTATGATAAACCCACAGCCAACATTATATTGAACAGCGAGAAGCTGAAAGCATTTCCTCTGAGATCGGGAACTAGACAGGGATGCCCACTCTCTCCACTGTTACTTAACATAGTACTGGAGGTCCTAGCCACGGCAATCAGACAAAACAAAGAAATACAAGGAATCCAGATTGGTAAAGAAGAAGTTAAACTGTCACTATTTGCAGATGACATGATACTGTACATAAAAAACCCTAAAGACTCCACCCCAAAACTACTAGAACTGATATCGGAATACAGCAAAGTTGCAGGATACAAAATCAACACACAGAAATCTGTGGCTTTCCTATACACTAACAATGAACCAACAGAAAGAGAAATCAGGAAAACAACTCCATTCACAATTGCATCAAAAAAAAAATACCTAGGAATAAACCTAACCAAGGAAGTGAAAGACTTATACTCTGAAAACTACAAGTCACTCTTAAGAGAAATTAAAGGGGACACTAACAGATGGAAACTCATCCCATGCTCGTGGCTAGGAAGAATTAATATCGTCAAAATGGCCATCCTGCCCAAAGCAATATACAGATTTGATGCAATCCCTATGAAACTACCAGCAACATTCTTCAATGAACTGGAACAAATAATTCAAAAATTCATATGGAAACACCAAAGACCCCGAATAGCCAAAGCAATCCTGAGAAAGAAGAATAAAGTAGGGGGGATCTCACTCCCCAACTTCAAGCTCTACTATAAAGCCATAGTAATCAAGACAATTTGGTACTGGCACAAGAGCAGAGCCACAGACCAATGGAACAGAGTAGAGAATCCAGACATTAACCCAGACATATATGGTCAATTAATATTTGATAAAGGAGCCATGGACATACAATGGCGAAATGACAGTCTCTTCAACAGATGGTGCTGGCAAAACTGGACAGCTACATGTAGGAGAATGAAACTGGACCATTGTCTAACCCCATATACAAAAGTAAACTCAAAATGGATCAAAGACCTGAATGTAAGTCACGAAACCATTAAACTCTTGGAAGAAAACATAGGAAAAAACCTCTTAAACATAAACATGAGTGACCTCTTCTTGAACATATCTCCCCGGGCAAGGAAAACAACAGCAAAAATGAACAAGTGGGACTATATTAAGCTGGAAAGCTTCTGTACAGCAATAGACACCATCAATAGAACAAAAAGGAACCCTACAGTATGGGAGAATATATTTGAAAATGACACATCCGATAAAGGCTTGACGTCCAGAATATATAAAGAGCTCACACGCCTCAACAAACAAAAAACAAATAACCCAATTAAAAAATGGGCAGAGGAACTGAACAGACAGTTCTCCAAAAAAGAAATACAGATGGCCAACAGACACATGAAAAGATGCTCCACATCGCTAATTATCAGAGAAATGCAAATTAAAACTACAATGAGGTATCACCTCACACAAGTAAGGATGGCTGCCATCCAAAAGACAGAGAACAACAAATGTTGGTGAGGCTGTGGAGAAAGGGGAACCCTCCTACACTGCTGGTGGGAATGTAAGTTAGTTCAACCATTGTGGAAAGCAGTATGGAGGTACATCAAAATGCTCAAAACAGACCTACCATTTGACCTAGGAATTGCACTCCTAGGAATTTACCCTAAGAATGCAGCAATCAAGTATGAGAAAGATCAGTGCACCCCTATGTTTATCACAGCACTATTTACAATAGCCAAGAATTGGAAGCAACCTAAATGTCCATCGATAGATGAATGGATAAAGAAGATGTGGTACATATACACAAGGGAATACTACTCAGCCATAAGAAAAGGGCAAGTCCAACCATTTGCAGCAACATGGATGGAGCTGGAGGGTATTATGCTCAGTGAAACAAGCCAAGTGGAGAAAGAGAAATACCAAATGATTTCACTTATCTGTGGAATATAAGAAGAAAGGAAAAACTGAAGGAACAAAACAGCAGCAGAATCTCAGAACTCAAGAATGGACTAACAGGTACCAAAGGGAAAGGGACTGGGGAGGATGGGTGGGTAGGGAGGGATAAGTGGGGGGGAGAAGTAGGGGGGTATTAAGATTAGCATGCATGGGGGGGTAGGAGAAAAGGGAGGGCTGTACAACACAAAGAAGGCAAGTAGTGATTCTACAGCATTTTGCTATGCTGATGGACAGTGACTGTAAAGGGGTTTATAGGGGGGACCTGGTATAGGGGAGAGCCTAGTAAACATAATATTCGTCATATAAGTGTAGATTAGTGATACCAAAAAAAAAAAAAAAGAAGGGCAGTTCCTGTGTGGTAACCTCCAATGAGTCCTACACAAGGGTATAAAGGGCATATAAAAGTGTAGGCAAAGGGTCTGTTTGTGTTTATACAGAGGATCAAAGCCTATTTGGGCTACCCCAAAAATGAACTAAGATATGATATGAAAAAGAACTTCCAACATCAGCACTCTCTGGAAGACTCATGCCAGAAGATGATCATCAAAAAACCCCAACAAAGATCCACGCACTGCTACAGCTGTAGATGCACTCATCCCACCAGTTCCTGGACTTGCCATGGGAATGAGGAAGGAGATATCTAAGCTGGCCTGTGCATACAGTAAAACAACAAATTTGACTGGATCTATACTGTTGGAACTCAATCAAGAATTCGGAGAAGTGCAAATTGTAGTGCTCCAAAATCTTACAACTACAGACTATTTACTGTTAAAAGAACATAAGGGAGGTGAACATTCCCCAGGAATGGGTTGTTTTAATTTGTCTGATTTCTCTCAGACTGTTCAAGTTCAGTTGGATAATATCCACCATATCATAGATAAGTTTTCACAAATGCCTAAGGTGCCTAACTGGTTTTCTTGGTTTCACTGGAGATGGCTGGTAATTACAGGTATGCTTTGGTTATGTAACTATACTCCTATTATGTTAATGTGTGCGCGCAATTTAAGTAGTAGCTTAAAACCTATACATGCTGAAGTTACTCTACAAGAAGATATGCCAAAGAAATAATCAATCTTCCCATGTTTTCTGCCGCCTGCTACTTCTATAGCTTTTCTTCTTCCTTCCTAATTACAACCCTTAAATAGAATTCGTGCCTCATATCAAATTTACCGAGTATCATAATTCCTCCAAGTGGTAAAGATACCTCAAGACAAATGCTGGGCATAGAAGCTACAGGGCATAAATATGCAAGGAAATAAAAAGCTAACTATTTCAAACAATAAGGCTTCTCTCTCACTTACCAACTTTACATTTCCCTGTATGGCCCCGGAAGATGACTGGTTAGCCAGAGACGGGTAAGATTCCTCAAGGGAGGAACAACCTAAGACAGGCACAGTCGCAGGGGGGTCATCAGGTGAGAAATTGGGGATCAACAGAGGTGAGGCTTAGAACCTCACCCCCCCTGTTCTGAGAGAAATCTTCTGCATCTGTGGATGTTTTATTGCCCTGGTCTAGCTTGGATTAACACATAGTCTACAGGCACACACCTGATCATCTACATTTGCTCTCTTACAACACTAAACTATGTTTTCTACCTGTATCTTGTATCTACCTACCACTTCAGCATTTTATTAAAAATGATAATAATAAAGAGAGAAATGTGGTATCCACATATAAATCAAGTATAAGAACCAAATGAGTATTCATATTTGAACTGACTGTGTATAGTTCATAATGCATGAGCAAAACCGAAGGTTTCTGTGATGACTGCCCTTGTACTGTTCACTATGTAACTTATTCATTATGTAAGAATTTGTTCTCCATGTAAGAACTTGTTCGTTATGCCTCAGAAGATTGGAGACTGACGAGAATTAGGCTTGGGGTGGATTAATGATTGTGCATTGAGCATTGACTCCCCTATACAGAATTTTATTGTCGTTAACAACCATTTGATCAATAAATATGAGAGATGCCCTCACAAAAAAAAAAAAAAAAAAAAAAAGTATACACTTCCAATGGTAAAATAATAAGTAACCAGGATGTAATGAATACAGTCAAGGTATTGTAACAGCTTGGTATGGTGATAGCTGGTACCTAGAATTGTCATGTATGTAAATGTTGAATCACTATGTTGTACACCTGAAACTAATGTAATGTAATACTGTGTGTCAACTACCCTTCAATAATAAAAAAAAAAAAAAAAAGAAAATAGGTGTGTGTATATATATATGTAATAAACTATGTTCCATTCTCATAGCTGGCTTTTGAGTATGGAAACTTTCCAGAGAAATCTATCCCATGCTTGTGTATCCAGAAGGCACTTAACAGTGTTGAATGCATACATGATAGAATGAATGAATTTGCTGCTTCTAAGCTTCCTACCGCTAGATCTATACTAGATTCTTCATGCTTATTGGTAATCCTTGTATCCAACCATAGCCAATTCATTTTTAAATGTTTACAGTAACTGTTCCAAAACTTTTACACAACCCTCCACCCTGTGCCATTTTCCCACCACCACCACCCTCTTTCAGTCAACCTGTTCTCTCCTCTGAAGCTCCCTGTCCAGAACAATCTTTGCATGTCATCATTTAAGGCTATGTCTCACAATCCCCAACTACTCCGTGGAGTTTTCTGCTGACAGAAACCTTTCCAAATCACACTATTATGATTAAGTCCACACTTTTCCCTACTGGATGTCTAAAACATTTAGAATCACATGGAACAGTTTTTAAACACAGTGTTTTCTCACAGAAGTCTTCATTCCCCTTCAAATGACCAGCCTCCAGAACTTGCTTTATGAAAAGAAACCAAAGAAAAAGAAAAATCTATGCAAATATATCAATCAGTTTTAGTCTGAAAATATTTGCTTCTAGAAGCCTACCGATTTCAAAAGCAAGCTATTCTACATCAAGAAATCTTACACATTCTTTCTGGGCTCTAGATAACATCCATTTTCCTAACAAACTAGAGAATATAAATAAAATGACATTCACAGAGGGGCACAGGAGTGTCAACCCCACAGAAGTCAGTCCTTTAAACAAATATGAGACTGGCTTTCCTTGGGTGAAGGTGCCTGGTAACGAAGCAAGTTCACTAGGGACATGTTCAGAATTGAGGAATTCTGAGTTGGCTCAAGATAGAAAAAGGCATTTTTCCCCTTTCTGTAGGAATTACTGTCAAAAGGCTTTGAGGGGAATTATTTCCGAGTAGACCCTTTGTAAAGTATCTTAGTTCTGGTTCTCCAGAAGCAGGAATTGGGGGGTGCTGATAAATATAGGATTTATGAAAAGATTTATGGAAAGATGATAGGATTTTAGGAAAGGTCCATCCAGAAGGACCTGTAAGGAAGCAAGGGAAGAGGGAGGGGGCCAAGGAAAAATACTGAGATTAGTTCTACTCTTGGCCTGATCCACAGAGGCCCGCTGGAACATAAATTTTATCTCAGAGTAACCCTTATTAAAGCCAAAGTCAGTCGTTTATACTCCATTATCAACCAGACATTGGCTTCAGTGGTGTGTGCCCTACTGGCTTAGGTAGCTTTCCTATCTGAGAAGGGGGCAGGCCACTGTGAGCTATGAACAGTGAGTACTCAGAGCTGCTAGATGGGTCCGAGGAGAACACCAACTAATGTGTGTGGACCATCCTCTGCCAGGCACTACACCAGGTGCTCTGCATGCATTCTCTTGTGTAATCTTCCTACACCTATTCTATTCCGATTCTACAAATAAAAACTGAGGCTCAGAAGAGTTAGGTAAATAGTCTAAGATTATTTAAGTGGTACGGATAGCTGTGCTGACCTTTTGGAGAATCAATCTTCTCTCTAGATTTTAGGACCCAACCCAGTCAATGGCAGACCCCTGAGCAGGCAAAGATGAAACAATCCTTTAGGAGCCAATTTTATCCTAACTCACTTCTCAGAGGTAACTGAAACTTTGTGCATGAAAGAGATTGGAGTTCCACAGTCCCAGCAATAGGTTGGAACTGTCCTGAATGAATATTTTCAGACTGAAATCATTTAAACCAGAAGTTTACAAAATTAGCCTGACTCCCCCTGAAGAAGGGCTCTAACTTAATGCCTGCCAACAATAATAATGGTTGTCTTAATCCATTCATATAGTGTGTCCATTCATGTCACCATGACAAAACACCATAGACTGGGTGGCTTATAAACAACATAAATTTATTTCTCACAACTCTGGAATCCAGGAAGTCCAAGATCAAGTCACAGGCAGATTCAGTGTCTGGTGAGGATCTGCTTCTTGGTTCATGGACCACCTTTGTCTTCCTGCATCCTCAAATGGTGGAAGGGCCTAGGGAGCAATTTGTGGTTTGTTTTGTAAGGGCACTCATCCCATTCATGAGGGGTTATGACCTAATCACCTCCCAAAGGCCCCCACCTACAAATACAATCACATGGGGATTTAGTTATTGACATGAATTTTGGGGAGTCACAAACATTCAGTCTATAGTGATTGACAAACCTTTGTTGAGTGATTCCTATCAGCCAAGCTCTGTGCTAATCTACCACATACAATGTTCATTAATCCTCATGATCATCCTATGAGATAGGTGCCAACATTATCCCAATTTTACCACTGCAGAAATTAGAGCCCAGAGAGATTGTGTGAGTTGTCCAAAGTCACAAAACAAAAAGAGTGGGAATGTCAATCCACAACAGGAACAACAAATCTACTGAAATTGCAGCTGCCTGAGATTGCCAGCCTATCTCAAGGTCTGAGCAGAAATGAAGACTTACTTTGCATTTTCTGCTAAGTATTTAGAAACTAACACCTTTGATTGTTATTCTGGCAGGTGGTATGGCAGCAGTGATTATCTCTAACCATCAACCCCCTTAAATCCTTCAGTTCTTCACTCCTCCCACATTTCTGCTTTCTATTATCACCCTTGCCCAACTTTTGTTTTTTTATACATCTAGACTCCATTGAGGTTAGTAAAAGGGCCAACAGGAACTCCATGAAATGGAGTCGTGTTCATCATTGACTGCAATCATACAGCATTCCAAAGGACTGGACACAAGATTTGCCAGACCAGATGAACCTGGGCTGTATCTAGAACTGGCAGTGTTACTCCTGTCATACTCTGTTGGTCAAAGTGTCCCAGGACATGGTTCAATTCAAGGGGGTAGCAAATTTAGTCCCACCCAGTGATGGGGGGCTGGGATAGCAAGGCCACATTGCATGTGGAGTTACCATTGTGACCATGTTTGAAAACTATAATCTGCCACAGGTACTGTTATAACACGTGAGGTTAAGTAACTTGCTAAAGGCCACAGAGGTAATAGGTGGTGGAACCAGATCTCAGACTCCAGCACATAACCCCTACACACGATTGCCATTCATGGCTCCAGCACTCAATTTACATATTGAACTACAAACCTCTGCTTACTTGCCTCTCTCTTTCAGGAGGTGGTGAGCTCCTTGAGGGCTGTGCCTAATTTCTCTTTATATTTTTCCCAGTGTCTGGTGCAAGTCCTGTCACAGAGTGGTTACTCGATGCATGTTTGCTGAGCTAGTAAGTGAACCATACAGTCACTCATCATCAGTTCCACCAAGCTACGATGGAGTTCTTTTCTGGGATGACATGTTTTCCAGACTATCTGAATAGAAACAATGTGGAAAAAGAAATTCCTGAAACAGATCAATCAGCCAGCCCTGTGTGAGCTCCTGCAGAGTAGACATGACCCTGCACCAAAGAATTTGGAATCTTTTTTATTGCAAATGTTGATGGCAAAACTGAAAAGTTTAAAAAGTGGTACCTGTACTGGAAAAGAGCTTTGCAAACTACTCTAGGCCCATGTGTATAAAATCATACATGAAAATGCTGTTTACATTTTTTCTCATAATTCCTAAATATAAGAGGTGCATTATATGCTACAGTAGTATGCTGAATATTCTCCTCTGTCCTTTTCCATCCTGCTCAGGGTCCAAAAAGGCTGACCTTTGTCAACAGCATCACTGAATTCCTTTTCTCTCCAGTCAGTTGGGCCAATGGGAAGCAGCAGCAGGGGATGAAGGGACAGGAGAGGCATGAGGATGAGACATTTGCCCCCAACCCCAGATTCCTCCTGCGCAGGCCCTGGGTGTGTAGGAGCTGGTTTGCTCTAGGAAGTCTCTTCACTGTTTGGGGCAGGTGGCCTGTTTTCCCCGCTGCAGCTCCTCTGGACTCCAATGTCCTCTCCCACGCCTCAGCCTTCAGGCTTAGAGATGAAGTAAGGGCTCCCGCTCGCCCTAGGCTCTTTCACCACTCAGTGTTGGTGTCCCTTAAATCAGTCCTGACCCTCGCAATTAGCCCATTCATTAAATTCACCTCAGTCACCTTGTTTGTGTCTGTTTCCTGTCAGAACCTAACCAATAAAAGCGTTGTGAAGAATCTAAATATTTGTAAAGGCCTTGGCATATACCCCTCATGAACTACTCACTACTTTGGCTGAAGTTCTAAATCCCTATTACAGAGGAAATTCACTGAACAAATATTTATTTAGCTATGTGCCAAGCATCTACTTCATTGATACTTAATATGTGCCCAGGATCAAGCTCTGAGGGTGGATTCATTGATAAACACACACACATACATTCACATGCACACACATAATAACAGCTTTTTCAGTGGCTAAAAAAAACCCAGAATACACTACAGTGAGAAAAGGCTATTAGTATACTGAGTTCAATAAAGTTAAATGGCATTGTTTTCTGTGGCAAAGAAATGCAAATAACCTGACTGTCCATCAATAATAGAATAGAATAATAAATAGCTGGATTAATTTTGTAGTATATCCATAATCAGGATCTACTGAAAAATAAGTTTTATCTATAGCTATTGAAGTGAAAGTATACCAATGATGAATTGTTAAGTGAGAAAAGATATTTATAATGTGCATGATATAATCTTTTTTTGAAAGTCCTGATTTTAAATATCCCATCTCAGTTTTCCAAGTCATTGAAGTATCTCCTAAGCGGCAATTTTTTAAATTAGTTTTTTATTGAAGTATTCATTGGTGATATCATCTTTTTTTATAAACACACAGTCAAAACAACTCTATACATACGGTTATATCCACTGTGTGTAAACATGGTTAAGAGTGGAAAACACAGAATGCTAACATTAAGTATATCTGTGGTATTTGGCATGGAGAAGAAATTTACTGACATTTACAGTATTTGAATTTATGCAGTGAAATAGTATGAACATTTTCTTGTATTTTTTGTATAATTTTAAAAAGAAATTTAGTAGGAAAAATTTAAAGGAAAAATAAGATATATTGCCAAACCTAGAGTTGTTCCTGAAGTCTTTTGAGCAGAAATAGGACTACCAGCTTACATTACCTGCCTCAATGTTGCATGGAATCTAAATTAAGAAATTCTTATCTATTTCAATAAGTAGGGGCCCAATCAGTATGCAAATAATACTGATTCCATGTTTTCAATAGTGCAACTAATTTTCTTATGTATAAACATTTCTCTTAATGACCAAAAAATTAATAGTGCCGACTAGACGACTGTATTTTGGTGTTGCCTCCTGAAGTGGGCGATGTAGTTACACATTTGGCATCCACTGGCCCTGTTCGCATCCACCATGACATCCATTACTTACAGCACATGTCCAATCCTGAACTGATCACTTCAGCAGGAGACCTGGGTCACACTGACTGATTTAAGCCAATACAGACCCACTCCTGGTGGAGTCACTCTCTCCCAATTCGCATGGCAACAACAGTTGATTCATGGATGTATCATGTCTAACTTAGCTTCATAAATAAGCAAAGAATTCGGTTAGATAATAGAGAGAAGATGTGCTTTTACTCCCCCAGATGTAAACAGAAAGACATTTGACTTGAAGTGCTGCCAGCAGCCGTCTTAAATCATGAGGGGCCTTTTCAGTGATGTTAAACCCTTGGAAGGGAAAACAGAACAATAAAAATAAACGGATGCCTTGTTTCCACCACTGAGACCCTGGATCAGACCTAGCCTGAAGTACATACTAACACCAGACTTCATGGTTATGTGAATCAATACATTTTCTTTATTGATTACAACATCTTACATATATTTTTCTGCTCTGTGCAACCAAAAACATCCTAAAAAGTAACCCCCGCCACCACACACACACACACACACACACACACACTCTATTTGTATGGGCAGATCTTTAAAAAATGTCAAAGCTGTACTTCCTTCCATCATTTTGGGAAAGTCTTGCATTTCCTAAAGCACATTAATGAAAGCGCCCCAACTCAGGGGAAGCAAAGAAGAAACAAAATGTGAACTGCAGAAGGAAGCAAAGAAAAACTCCAACCTGGACTGTCAAAAGACCACGATGGTTTTTCTTGCTCATGGAACCCATGGGCGGCATTAGAATCAGCTGGGATGTGCTCTACAGTAGATTTTATATTTTAGTTACTCAAATCCTGATACCTGGCACTTCCTTTTCTCAAAAATAGGAAAGGCCACAGACACAGTTTTTTGTGTGTTATAAACTCATCAGCAGAGCAGATCTTTGTCTCCACAGCTAATACACTGAACCGCCGTTGGGGAGGGAATGTCAGCGTTTGTTAAACTCATTTTCTCTTTGGCTTTCCAGTTCACAAAGTTTCACCCCACATTT